>NC_067141.1:59219810-59432310 GCF_903995435.1 Acomys russatus | reverse complement strand
CGATGGGTGAAGTGCTGCCGTGGCGTGGATGGTGCCGTGAGCACGGCTTGTAGAGTTAGGCATGCATGTTTGGAAGGAAGCCTTCTTGCCGCGCGGGCTGTGGGGCCTGTGCTCTCGTTGGCGCATTGTGGACCATTGGTTTTGCCTGTCAGAGCCCGTCCGGGTACTTCCGCGGAGCTAACTCTCCTACTTCTTTCCTACACTGTAGGTTATTAGTGTGAAGGATAATGACAGCCTGGCTGCCCGGCTGGCGGTGGAAATGAAAACTGACCTCCTGATTGTCCTTTCAGATGTGGAAGGTACACAGCAATGCCTCTCCCTTCTGCTCGCACGTGTGAGCGCGTAGTTTTTCTTCTGATCATTTTTTCACTGTGGACAGTTATCTCCTGGGTCATGTGAGCTAAGGGGTCTCTCTAACTTGGGTGGACGTTTCACAGAAAACGCAGTCTGAATGCAGAAATGATGTGTTTAGGTGCTTTCGTGGTTTGTTTTGCTTTTTGACACCTTCAAGGAAATAGTGTATACCACATAAGTCACCCATCTAATGTTTTCAGTTCGGTAATCTTTGGAGCAGTCGTACACTCGTGCATCCATCTCTGTAAACGACGATAAGTTCTTTTCCTCAACCCTGATAGAAACCTCACACCTCACACCTGGTAGCAGTCACCGCCTGCTTGCATCCAAATCCCCCACCATAGACGACCTCCAGTGCGCTTCCTGTCTCTGTGGGTCTCCTTGTCAGAGATCTTACGTGAATGGAATGGTGCGCTGTGTGGTCCTTGGTCACTGGCCCCTTTCACTTAGTACAATGTGTTCAGGGTTCGTCTACACTATAGTAGGCACCAATGCTCTGTTTCTTTTTATTGCCAAGTAATATTCCACTCTGGACATACCATGTTTTGTGTATTGATCACCAGTTGGTGAGCATCTGTGCTTTTATTAATAATTCTGCTGGGAGCCTACTCATGTATGGGTGTTTTGGTGGGTTTTTCTTTTTTTTCTTTTTTTTTTTTTTTTAACCTAAGAGTGTAATTGTCGGGCTTCATGACAGAATGCTTACCTAGCAAGAGCAAGGCCTTAGAGCCAATCCCCAACTCAACAATTAAGAATGAGAGGTGAGGAAAAGTGGGTATTAAAACCACAGTAGTGTTTTCCGCAGCCACCGTGCTATTTCATGTTGCCGCCCACGGAGTCTGAGGGTTCTAATTTGTCCAACCCTTGACAGTAGCTGTTTGTTACTGTGTGTGTTTTTCGGTGTTGTGACTGTCTTAGTGAGGCGTTTTTAATCCTTTCCTGTAAAAGCCTGTTGACATTTGTTTATTTGGGGCTGGGGGCCTGTGCTGAGTTCAGAGGACAAGTTGTGAGAGCTGATTCTCCGTTCCATCATGTGAATCCTGGGGCTCAAACTCAGGCTCAGTGATGAGCACCTTTGCCATCCGAGAACAGTAGTGAATGTTGGAAGACTATGGAAAGAGGAGAGGGGAGAATTGCAGAGTGCTCTGGGGCGGGGGGCCCCTGGGAAACATCTCCCAGTGGGGCAGCTTCCCCACCCAGTTACCTGAAACTGAACAGCCCCTCAGTCTACTCCATGCCTGTCACCTTCTAGAGAGAAACCATCACGGAATCCTGGAGCTGCGGGGCGCTTAGTGCTGCTCACGCGTTAGCATTGCACACCGGATCCTCCAGGCCCCAGAGAGGTTTTACACAGAACAGGATTGTCCTAGTAATCTGGAATGATGTGGGCATCCTGTACAGGAAAAGCAGTGATTTAAAACCAAAACTGGCTGGGGAGGCGGCTCAGGAGGCAAGGCACTTACCTTGCAAGTATGAGAACCCGGATTTGACCCATAGCGCAAACGTTAAAAAAGAAAGAAAAGCCAAGTGTAGGTTTGTAATCTGAGAGCTGAGGAGTCAGAAACAGAGCTTGGTGCTAGTCAGTCTAGCTCACTTGGTAAGTCCCAGGTCCGTGAGACCCTGTCTTTAAAAAGTAAAGTGGATGGTAACTGAGAACAGACATCTGAGCTTGTCCTCTGCCTCCCACGCTACATACCTATACACTCATGTGCATTACGTTACATACACTCATGTACATACCTGCGCACACACGGACATGTAAACACACAAAACTGAAAAAGTGCTTCCACCCAAAATGACCTGCCGCAGTTCTCAGCCATGGGCAGTCTCCATAATGTGTGTCTCCTTTGGTCTTGATTTGACACCACGTTCTCAGGCCCCTCTTACCTTCCTCCTTTCCCCTCCCCAGGGTCTCCACTCCCTCTGTGAGGGTTTTGTTCTTAACTTCATGTTGTAAGCATAGAACACTTCCCTTCACTACGGGGTTACCCTGCTCAGTTGCATACAGGCTGTGCCGCGTTTCATGGTGATGAAGCCAGCCGGGATGCTGAGAGGCATAGCTCTCCTGCTGACTCAGTCCAGCCTCCAAAACCGGGAGGTATCAGTCTCCTTGGTTGGAAGGGCACGGTGAGAGCTAATGAGTTATCTGCTTCATTTCTCATCCTGCCCAGGTGGCGTGTGGCCACTGTACTGTTTCTGCACTCGCCTCCCGTTTGGTTATATGGCCGAGGTGCAGCATGATAAGCTGCAATGCCAGCGGGGAGAACTCTTGCCATTGCTGTAGGCACTGTGCCAAGGATGTGACCTTGCTCAGAGGTCAGGAAACCTTTGTTTAAGGCTGGTTAAGCGAGCACAGAAGGTGCTGGAGCCGTTGCTTTGTGTGGGCCGGCTCCATTGATCCCTTCCCCTCTTCCCCTGGTGAGACAGGTGTTGGCCCAGCACATTCATTGTTCTGTTTGGTTATCTGCTGGTTAGTTTGGTATGGTAGCGAGTGCCTGCGGAGGCCTGTGGTTCACTGCAGCATTACTGACTCTGATCCACTTTTTAGGCCTCTTTGACAGTCCCCCAGGCTCAGATGACGCAAAGCTCATTGATATATTCTATCCTGGAGATCAGCAGTCTGTGACGTTTGGAACCAAGTCAAGAGTGGGATTGGGGGGCATGGAAGCCAAGGTAAGCTGATGCTGAACTATTCCTGTCATCAAGCCCAAATCAAATGGCATTTTATCATTTTTATTGGTAAACTTGCCTGGGAGCTAGTGGTTAAGATTCCACAAATACACTTAAATATGCACACACCTAAATACGTTTCATGGCTGTTGTATACCTATGTGTAGTCATGTCTCTAGCTGTGTTCTTTACAAATAAGCAGTTTGTTCTGTGCATGTGTTCATTACTTTTTCGTTGCTGCAACAGAACCATGGACAAAAGCTATTCTGGCTCACATTTGAGAGCTCAGTCCTTCGAGGCAGGGAAGTCCTGGCAGCCGCCGGCTTGGCAGCTGGTCGCATTGCATTCATGGTCGGGAAATAAAAGTATATTAGTACCCGGCTCACGCTTAGGGTTCTCCTTCTCCAGTTAAAGCTTTCCGCAGATGCTCGTAGACACTCAGAAGGAGGCTTCCAGGCAAACAGACAGTGGAAGCCAGCTGTCACAGTGTTGTAACCGGAGAGGGCAGGGCCCATGTAATTTTCACACTTAATAAATCTTCTGTTTTCAACCCAGATATTTTCTGGAAGTTTTTCGAAACTTATTTCCCTCCCATGATTTGTTCTCAGAGGCTATGCACCCTTAACGCAGAGCATCACATATAATAATGGTAGAAAAGAAAAGCAGATGGTGGTGGCGCACGCCTTTAATCCCAGCACTCAGGAGGCAGAGGCAGGTGGATCTCTGTGAGTTTGAGGCCAGCCTGGTCTACAAAGCGCATCCAGGACAGTCAAGGCTACACAGAGAAATCCTGTCTCGAAAAACAACACACACACACACACACACACACACACACACACACACACACAAAGAAAGGAAAGGAAAGGAAAGGAAAGGAAAGGAAAGGAAAGGAAAGGAAAAGCAGTGCCTTGTTCACAAGAACTCTGTTCCGCTCACTCCTCCAGCCATTCAGTTGTAGCTGTTCAGACCTGACTAATCAAAATGCTCAGGCATAACAAATCAAAATGTGCAAGGTTTGCATCCAGTACTGGAGGGTCTCAGAGAAAACAGGGCTCACCGGTTCCCCTTCAGGCAGTACATGCTGGGGCTGAGCCGGAAAATGATGGCGGCCGCATGTGTTTTCCCAGATCTGAGCTGTGAGACATGTCCTGCTGTTCATTTTAGCCTGCTAAATACCGAGTGAGTTCTCGGTCTGGATCTCATCTTGGCTCTTACCTGACCCCTTAGGTGAAAGCTGCCCTCTGGGCTTTGCAAGGTGGTACCTCTGTCGTCATTGCCAACGGAACCCACCCAAAGGTGTCCGGGCATGTCATCACAGACATCGTGGAGGGGAAGAAAGTCGGCACCTTCTTTTCAGAAGTCAAGCCTGCTGGTGAGTACTTCTCTCTCGGGTCCCAGGGCCTCTGGGTAATAGCCAGCGCCACCCCAGCTCAGAATGAACCCTGAGCCGTCACCCGGCAAATCCAGGTCATGAAATCAATGTGGCCACATCATGAAGTCTGGCCATTTAAACACTCTTTGCAGAACTGGGTTTTGTGAGAGTCTATTTACTCTTCCTACTTAGTCCTCCTAGTCTCCAAAATGAGCAAACACTTACTAGCTCTGCACTGGATGATCAGAACTAATAGACACTAGATATGCAGAGAGGTGCGTAAAACACAGTGTGAATTCTGAAGCACACACCAAGATGCCCCTCATTGTCTGCGCTCACAAATACCAACACATAAGAAATGCGCCGGACAAAATGAAACTGAACTCTGGGAGGCACGGAGACTCTTGTCGGCATCAGACATGGGCTGTGTCTTTGTTTAGCCCTGAGTCACTCTGACACGCACTTGTTTGTTTGTGGTTTGGGTCATTGCTGCTTGGGGGACGGGGTGTTGCCACTCTATTGGCCTTGGCCGTCTCTGTGTGTCCATCAAGCGTATCAGGACACCAGGTGTTCTTTCTGCACTTGGTAAAGCGCCTGCTGGGAAAGAGAGAGTGTGAAGCTCGCTATGGTCTGATGTTTGCGCGTGCTCTTGCAGGCCCTACGGTGGAGCAGCAGGGGGAGATGGCTCGATCGGGAGGGAGGATGCTGGCCACGTTAGATCCCGAACAGGTGAGGACATTCCCTGACGGTGCACTTGGCTTAGCGGTCAAGTCTGCCGGCCCCATTTATTCTAAGTGTTAGTAGAATTGTCTGAGTTAATTGTATGCTCCTCTTGGTCTGAAGACGATCTTTCTGTCACTATGGTTTGATCAAAGACAAGATTAGGGAAGCTGCTGATCTGACACATGGCCGACATGGCCACATAGGAAGTTACCTATAAAGGGACTTCAGTCTGTGACAACTTCGGCTCCAGGGACAAGCCTGGCACTCTGAGGTGAGAGGAGGAAGCATGTGCATTCTTGCACGTACCTGGGGTCTTCATGGTTTCTTTGCTTTTCTCGTAGAGAGCCGAAATTATCCATCATCTGGCTGACCTGCTGACGGACCAGCGGGAAGAGATCCTGTTAGCCAACAAAAAGGACATGGAGGAGGCCGAGGGTAAGGAGTGGTCATGCGTTTGTCTTTGTCTCCTCCTCCTCCTCCCCTCTTCCTCCTCCCATCTTCCTCCCCCCTCCTCCTCCTTCTCCCTCCTCTCCCCCTCCCCTCCTCTTCTTCTTTATCCACCTTCCTCCTGTTTCTGGGTAAGGAGCTGTTCATGCATTTATCTTTGCATCTTTCTTCTTTTTGCTGGGGGAGGTTTATTTATTTTTGGGTTTTTTGTTTTGTTTTGTTTTGTTTCTTTTTTCGAGACAGGGTTTCTCTGTGTAGCCCTGGCTGTCCTGGAACTTGCTCTATAGACTAGGCTGGCCCTGAATTCAGAGATTAACCTGCCTCTGCTTCCTGAGTGCTGGGATGAAAGATGTGCACCACCTCCACCTGGCTACTGATAATTCTTATGTCTATCTAAAGGCAAGATTATTGGAAGAAATTATATTTTTATCAAGGGTGGGAGGCTTGTGCTAAGTGTTTTCTAACTATTCATGGTTATTACTCCTGTTCCATTTCCAAATATTAATCTTAACCCTCCAAGGAGCTTTTCCTGTTCACACGGGTCCTGTGAGCTCTGGGTTCCGTGACAACTTTAGAACCAGAAAAGGAGCCAGAGAACTTCGCTGCTGTAGATGCTCAGCTAATGATGCCTGGGACCGCTCTATTAGCAGGCCCTGTGCTGAGGGCTTTCCTATAGAATCACCTTTAAACTGCATAGCTTAGTGTATCTGAGGAAGCTACTACTTATGAGTCTCACTTAGCAGAGCTGCCATTCACCCCAAGCCATCTGGCCAGTGGTGGACCCAGGATTCTAGTTCAGACGAACCGTCCATATAAAAGAGCACGGAAATGGCTCGTGCTGCCTGTGGTGAAAGATGAGTTATCTCTTGGGCCATTAGACCAGTGTACTAGCTTTATGGGTGGCATCAGATGCTGTCCAGAAGGTCTGTGTGGTGCTCATGGAAGAGTAGGTGATGTGGCTTAGGCACAGTCACCGTCAGGCCCCAGTGCCTTCTTTCCTTTCTCTTCATTCTCTGCTCTGTCAGCTTAAGACAGTGGGGCCTAGCTGCGTGTGGTGGCCACATAGTGAGGCCGAGTTTTTTGTTGTTGTTGTAGTAGTAATAACAACAATAATAATAAATTTATACATAAGACATATAACACACACAATAAATATAATAATAAGAACAAAAGCAATAGAAAGATAAAGTAGACAAATCGTCATTGTTCTTGACACCATCGGCACATCAGCCTGTGCACGCATTCGTCGGCCATGTTTGATGACTAGACCTGATGCTTCACGGTTGGTGTTACTTTTCCACGCCATGTCGGTAGCTATTGTAGATTGTGCGTAACATCACAGCCTCCTGTCTAAATTGTTAGGTAGAATCCAGGCCTACCTGTTTTGAAATGCTGAAATGTTTTGAAATGTCACATGCTGAACGTGATAATTTGGGGACATGCAGTTGTCAAGCCGTCCCTCCCCACCCCCAGGAAGAGCTTGGTAAAGCTGCATGTCACCACATCGCCAAGACCCTCAGTTCCTTGTCTGCCCTACTATAATAAAGGTGGTGGCCAAAGCCTATCCACATCGGCCGTTGTATCATGTCATCCTACTGTCTTTTCAGGAAGACTTGCGAGCCCTCTGCTGAAACGCCTGAGCCTCTCCACGTCCAAACTGAACAGCCTGGCCATCGGGTTACGGCAGATTGCCGCCTCCTCCCAGGATAGCGTGGGCCGCGTCCTACGCCGGACTCGAGTTGCCAAAAACCTGGAACTAGAGCAAGTGACTGTCCCAATAGGTGTTTTATTGGTGATCTTTGAGTCTCGCCCTGACTGTCTACCCCAGGTATGTGTGACCATGGCCCTGCCACTGGGGATGGGCTGGAGGGAGCATATATTATCAGGACTAGAGATAAGTCACCAAAGATGTATGTTTGCATGCATGTATGTATGTATGTATGAGCGTGTGCATATATAAGAGAGAGAAAGGTCTTTTTCTTCAGCCCAAAGATATTTCCAGGCAGTTATCAGTTTATGATTAAGGTGGGTGGAGCTGAGCTATTCACCCTTCCAGCCATCCCAGAGCAGAGATCAACTGAGCGTTATAAAGTTAATATTCCTTGTCACTCTTGTGAGAGGAGAGCTGTCACCCAAGCCCAGATCACCGCCCTGCAGAGAGGGAGAGAACAAACTCCCAGCTCTCTCGGCTCACACCCCTGCCAGCAGTCATCCACCTAGCACCTGTCCACCGCCACACAAAAGGACTCCATTGTCACAGCACTGCTGCCTGTAGGCACATCTAATGGAAAAGGCGCTTCGGGTCATTAATGGAAGATTGAATGCAGGCCTCTTTAAGGAATGTGGTTAGCACACCTCAAAGCAGCCATGCTGGGGGACATGAGGGGACAGTAGAGAGTAGGCCTTGCTTCATTGCCCTAAACTCTCTGAGAAATCAATAACCATTTCTCTCATGAAGCTGTGAGTGTCTTAAAGGGAAATTCTCCTTTAAAGTGAGAAGCTAGCCCCTCTGTGTGTGAGGCCTTAGGGGACTGGACCGTGCGACGCTCTGTGGCAGGTACTCCCCGGCTGGACCTCACACCAGCTCGTCCCTCACAGGACTCCCTGCCTGTGCGTGTCTTTCCTCAGCCAGGCTCATTCCCCATCTGGCCACAAGCCTGTCTTGTAGAAGAGCCTGGGGGTGGCTGCAAATCTCATTTGTCCTAGCAGGAACGGGTCCTGACTCAGTGTGGCTCTGTTCATGAAATGTCCCGTCCACCTCTCAGCCACCTGATTCTTCACAAGGAGACGCCTCACCTGGAGCATAGCCCTGATGGCGATACATAAATCCTAAAAATTGTGCACAGAACATGGTGTGTGTCAGCATTTAGCTGGACAATGTTTGCATGGCCTTCCTAAGTCGCTCAAGGCAAATAGAAAGCATTAAGAACCCCTAACCTGGGGGTTAAAATGGCCAGGTGAAGGGTTTTAGCCTTTTCCCCTAAAACTAGGGTGCTTTTCATTTGTCTGAAAAGTGTTCAGAAAATCAGACTTCAGGCTTAGGATGACTGAGCCCGTGTCTCTGCCTGTTTTAATGGGATAGCTCATCCTCTCCCTGCCCTGAGCAGTGTGTGTTCCCCCAGCAGGCTGCTGTCACCATCCAGGGCTGGCGTGAGCTCGTATTCTCCAGATTCTCAGCATCGGGCCTTTAGAGTCCCCCTGTCAATTCTAGGACCACAGTGAGCTGCAACCACAGATGCCCCACAGTCTTCACTGGCTGTTCCCCCCCAACCCCCAGCTGTGGCCAAAGTGGGAAGGGAGTGCTGTGTGACCTTGGTCACTGAACTCCAGTTGCACTGCTGGTGCTACGGAAGCCATATGGTTTAGTTCCCCAGAGTCAGGTATCTCAGAATTTTTGCCAGTTGTGCATTTGTAAGCCGTGTGACCTGAGGGTCACCACCCTTTCTGGGCTTCAGTATAGAGTGGGATAAAGTGCTGGAAAAGGTTAAACAGACAACATAACAAAGCCCCCAGCAATGCAAACACCAGTGTCACTGGGACTTGCTTTCCTTTGATCTGCAGGTGGCGGCCTTGGCTATTGCAAGTGGCAATGGCTTGTTGCTGAAAGGAGGGAAGGAGGCCGCCCACAGCAACCGCATTCTTCACCACCTGACCCAGAAGGCCCTGTCCATCCATGGAGTCAAGGAGGCCATACAGCTGGTAGGTCCCTGGGAATGAGCTGGGGCCAACCCAGGGAGGGCTGTGGACATTTGTAGCAAATATTAGGTTGTGTAGGAGCCAAGATGCTTCTACAGGTGAGCTTGAAGAGAGAGGCGGCAAGTCCTGTGAACCCTGGGCCATTCTGCAGAGCCAGGTGGATTTTCACTGCCTTGGAAGAGCTACTGTCACACAGATATATCCTGGCACTATTGGGCTACTCAGTATCAATTAGGCCTTCATTCTTTTTAGAAACTTAACTTTCCTTATTACTGTTGGTGTGTGTGAGTATGTGGGTGTGGGTGTGAGCGCACATGTGCATGTGTGCACACTCACATGGGCGCATGTTTAGGTCAGAGAACAACTTTGTGAAGTCACTTTCTCCTACCTTTACATGGGTTTCAGGAATTGAACTCAGGTCTCCAGGCTTGTGTGGCAAGCACTTTTACCTGCTGAGCCCTATCCCTGGCCCCCAGGCCCTCATTTATTAGGTTACAAGAGTGATAGACCCATTGTAGGTCTGGGTTCCTCCCATTGGTGGGGTTATTTTGGGTAGTCTGACTCGGGTAAAGAACTCACCAGTCTTTGGTAGAGTTTAGATTTGACTTAAGCCACTTTAAGACAGTTTACCATCAGCCCGCCTGTGGTGTGGAAGAATGAGAGCGTGTTGCTGCCGCTGCTATACTGTGCTCACTAACTTGGCCTGGGCCGGCAGCTGAGGTTGGTGGGAACAGGGGCAAGTCATGTGAGGCACTTGGATTATCTCATTTAATTCTCACTGCAACCCTGTAAGGAAATACTGTTTGTAGGCCCATGTTTTGGACTGGGTAAAAGCAGATTCAAGGGTTACAAAAACTCTCCAGTCTGTGGTAGGGTTTGGAGTTGATTTAAAGCCATTTCTAGACCTTTCTCTTATCATGGAAGGCCCCTCCCTCCAACATCTCAGGAGTCCTTTCTCCTTGTTGGCAGGAGCTGCCTCACTGCTTGCTCAGGGAGAATCTGGTGGGAGCATTCCAGGCTTAGGAACTCAGCCCTGCTCTCGTTCACCTTGGCTGGAGGGGGTTCCCTCCCTCCCTCCTTCCTTCCCTCTCTCCTTCCCTCTTTCCCTCCCTCCCTCCTTCCCTCCTTCATTCCCTGCTTCCCTCACTCTCTCGCTGCTTCCCTCCCTCCCTCCCTCCCTACCAGTGTATACTATACTTACAGCAGTACATGCAGATTGCATGTAGACACCTCTGTAACTATGTCTGTGTGGGTGCACATGACCGCTAACTACATGTTCCCGGCATACCATAAGGCCCTTCCTGGCCTTCCCACTTTCTTTGACTTTAACCACATACAGTTACTTTTATCTGTTCCTGAACTTTGAGTTGTCCAGAATGTACTTTTCTCTTCTATGACTTTTGTTTATTATTTTATTATCTTGGTGGTCTTCACCTTGTGTTTTTGCGTCCAGCAGTTCTTTCTCTTTTTTCGTCACCATGTAGTAATTTTATAGCCACATACTACAGTTCATCTTTTCTTTGCTGATGGGTATTTGGGCTGGTTCTGGGTGTGGACTTCATGAAATAAAGTAGCTATGAGCATTCTGGCACACGTATGTTTATATTTCTGTTGTAACATGACTAGATGGAAGACACTGACAAATCCAGAAGAGAAAATGCCTGGCATCTCTGTGTGTACCAACACAGGCACTTGTGATTGGTCTTGTCTGCATCCTAGGATGGAGTTGTCAGTGGAAGTCTTAGGGACATGTGATGAGACCCAGCAGGCCCCTAAGCAGGCACTTCTAGTGGTCCCATGGCCTGGCATCATCTGTGCCTGCTTATCATCCACCCACAGCGCTCAGCACGTCCTGAGCATTTTAAAAGATCCTCTGCCCTGTGCCGTAGTTGGCTGTCCCACTGTCCTCCTTTCTGTGACTGAGCTCTCTGAAGGCACTGGCCACGTCTGAAGTGCAGAGCATGGTGCTAAGCGAGGCCCATGGTCCATCTCTGTACAGCTTGATCAGCATTTGTCAGACAACATTTTTGGTTTCCACAATCAGGACTTGTTTCCGGCATAAGTGTTCCTGGTGCTGCAGTTGGTTATCGGGGAGTGCAGACATTGCTCTGTAAGGGGTGATGCTGTTCATGCGCTTTGTGTAGCCAGAGAGTGCTGTCTTCTTCCTCTTTGCTTCTCTCCCTCTTCAGGTGAATACCAGAGAAGAAGTAGAGGATCTCTGCCGCCTTGACAAAATAATAGATCTCATCATCCCTCGAGGCTCCTCCCAGCTGGTCAGAGACATCCAGAAAGCTGCCAAGGGGATCCCGGTGATGGGCCACAGCGAGGGCATCTGCCACATGTATGTGGATTGTGAGGCCAGTGTGGACAAGGTCACCCGACTTGGTGAGCTGCCCTGGGGCTCCTGGGCAATGCCTGGTGAATCCTCCGTGCCCATGGACCATGTACATAGCACTCAACTCCCCGCTCTTCCTTTTCTTCAGTCAGAGACTCCAAGTGCGAATATCCGGCTGCCTGCAACGCTTTAGAGACTTTGCTCATCCACCGGGATCTGCTCAGAACACCCTTATTCGACCAGATCATTGATATGCTGAGAGTGGAACAGGTAGAGTAGACCCACAGGAAGGGTCAGACTGGGAGCAGTGTCCAGGCAGTTAGGGAACAGTATTTACACTTGCACTGTGTGTGCAGTGTCATGCCAAGGACAGAGGTGAAGAAGACGTCACCCCTAAGCTAGATGTGGTGGCACATGCCTTTAATCCCAACACTCAGGAGGCAGAGGCAGGTGGATCGCGTGAGTTTGAGGCCAACCTGGTCTACAAAGTGAGTCTAGGACAGCCAAGGCTACACAGAGAAACCCTGTCTCAAAAAAACAAAAACAAAACAAACAAACAAAAAAAAGGCATCACCCCTGCCCCAGCCTGCAGACTGCTAGGTCGAGGGGACTGCGTGCATTACAGAGTGCACCGTGTTCCCTACTGCAAGGGTTCAAAGGTAACAGACCACATAGCACCATACAGAGGAGGATCTTTCCAGCAATGTTTTATTTGGATGACAAAGTTATATTTCCAATTAGGCATTCTTTTTTATGTAACATTTTTTTAAATTGAACAGAAGTGTTTTTGGTTTGTTTTGAGGGGTTCTTTGGGAGAGGCACAATGTTTTTACTGTTTTATTTTATATGTATGAGTGTTCTCTTGTATGTCTGCTCACCACATGCGCCCCAAAAGGCCAGGAGAGGGCATCAGATCCTCTGGTGCTCTTACATAAGCTAGCGCAGCCTAGGGAAGCACCTGCTGGCCTTGGCTACTGGGATCCTGACAGCTGGAAGGGAAGGATGCTTAGCAATGCACTGTGGACCCAGCAAATAGCTGTGCTAGCTTTCTGTGTCACTGTAGCCAAACAAAACACCCAAGAGAAGCAACTAAGAGGCTGTAATAAAAGAAGCTCAACAACATGGAGGGCCAAACCAATCCACGAAAGAAGGAAAAGCCTAGAATCTCTGTGTCTAAGCACAGTACCATGTATCAGCCTAGCCTGAAACGCAGAATAGAGGCTGCCAGTGGGAGTCAGGGGAAGTGGGACTCCATAGTGGGAGGCAGTGTTTCCTCAGGGCTGCAGCTAGAGAACCTGAGAGCTGACAAAGCAGCTGCTTCCTATAGTCAGAGGGTCCGTTCCATCATGAAGAGGGAGCAGCTTACCTCATGGTAGCCAGGAAGCAGAGAAAGAGGGAATATGTCTCTAGTGGTACCTTTCCTCAAGTAGGCTCATCTTCACCTTTCACCCCCTCCCAATAATCCATCAAGGGATTAATCCATTCGTTAGGCCCTCGGGATCTAAGTGTCACAGGCAGGTGCAGAGGTGTGCTCTACCAATCCCCGGTCAGGTCAACAGTCAGAACTACCCGACATCTGAAGTCATTACTCTGAAAGTGAAAGTGTACCTCGAAGAGTAAAAGGGAATTGGAGCACACAACCGCTCGTGTTCAAGTCTGTACATTAGTGGCCCATTTGATTGCTGGCTGCCTGAAGATGCCAAATACCACAGTCACATGCACTGCACAGGAGAAAGGTGTCCTTGGCTAGAAATGAGCCCTCTCGTTCTAATGTAGACAAACCCTTGGCATGCTCATTGTGAAAATGAGGATTACCTTGACAGGCTTCAAACCAATATGAGGCAATGTGTGTACTACATGCAGCACCCTTGCTTTTAGGGGGATCTGATGACAAATTGTGTTCCCAAGTCCTGGAGAGAGTGGAGTGTCCCATAAAGTCCCATCAGGGCCTCAGGCCACCAGGCAGGACCGATACAGCTTGTATAGATGGAGCCACCATCTGAAGGAATCGAGGCAGGACCTAGTCCTGTGTAGTGTCGGAGAGCAAGGCCTGTGTGGGATCAGACTGTGGTTAAGTCCCTCAGGAGGCAGCCCAGGAGGCTTGCATTCCTCTAACTAAAAGCAGAATCAGTTTGGGGACCTGGAGCTGGCACGGCAGGGCAAACCTGAACAGGTACCTAGTTTGAGGTACTTAGTGTTGGGCACCAAGCCAGGGCTACCCTGGGGTATAAGAAAGAAAAGAACGTATGGGTGCTCCCCACCTTCTCATGAATCGAGCACAGGTTCCACTTCATAGAGAATGGGGGATTCTGATTCCTTTAGTAAATGTTCCTTTAGTGAAAAGTCAGAAGCCAGGGCCTGTGTGCCTCATGCATGCATTCAGCATTCAAAGGCTTTCCCTTCTAATCCTGTTCCAGCTTGCTCAAGGGCCTGCTGCTGGAAAAGTGGCCGGCAAGCCCTGGCCTAGCACAGAGCAGAGCGTGCTGGCGTGAGCAGGGCTAGGTCACCTTCCAGGCCCACGAGCAGCCTGGCTGCGGCTTGCCAGGGCCTTGCTGCATTACCCAGACTCCTCTTCACCCCGGCTCATCTATTTTATTTTCAATTTTCAGAGCCATGTTAAAGGTGAATCCATCACATTTCTTTGGCGGGGGGTAATACACATTTATATTATTGCACATAAATAAAGTAAACGACATACAGCAAGAAAAACCACAAAACAATCCAGGAATTATATTAATGTTACATTCAAGGTGTTTTGGCTAATTGTATTTGGCAACCTTGCAGAAAACATCGTTCCTATCTTGGTGAGTCTAAAATTCTGAACATAAATCAGTATCTGTCATATCTCATCATGGCTATCAACTTAAAACGTCTGTCTAGACCTAAAAATGTCTTCTCCCCTAAACAACTAAACTTAACTAAAAAGACTAAACTATCTGGTCTTCAGCCTCATCAGAGACTTGAGAAGGAATAAAACTTAATTACATAAGCGAATCAGAAGTGCAGGCTAGCAGCTTCCAAAATGAAAAAATGACAGTTTGCTGCCTGAACAGTCACCCAAAACTATTGTATCCAATTTCCTCTCTGACAGGTAAAAATTCACGCAGGCCCCAAGTTTGCCTCCTACCTGACCTTCAGTCCCTCAGAAGTAAAATCACTCCGAACAGAGTATGGGGACCTAGAAGTGTGCATTGAAGTGGTGGACAGCGTCCAGGAAGCCATTGATCACATCCATAAGTACGGCAGCTCTCACACAGATGTCATCGTCACAGAGAACGGTCAGTTTGCACAGCTTCGGGCATGTGGTGCCTGGTTTCTTTGCTCTGACCTGCAGTTGGTGCCGTAGCTCTCAGTCCCCCCAGTCCTGCAAGAAAGTACACCCCAGACTGATCAGTGTCAGTCCTAGCGTTGGAGACAGCTGGTCGTTTTCTGAGCACTCGCTGATCTACCTGTGGGCCCATCCTAGTGAGCCCCATCTGTAGGGCGGGGATGATTGGCGCCACTTTAAACATGGCTTCTCCTGCTTCGGAGGCAGTCTTTACCCATGCAGCTGCCCTGCCACGTAGTTCAAAGCCAGATATTATGACTAAACATCTGTAATCTCAGAATGCAGGGAGCTGAGGCAGGAGGATTGCCACAAGGCGAAACCCTGACCAGCAAGACCTGGGTCCAAAAAAGAAAAATAAAAAATGTACAGCTGAAGAAACCAGCAGCTGGAGGTTGAGAGCAGGACAAACTCTGTACATTAATTCATTCATTTAATACCCAAATAGCACATCAGAGAACATGCCAGGGCGCCTGGCTCTGAGGCCTGGTGGTAAAGGAAGCCACATGCCCCTAAGGGGTTCACAGTCAAGTTGCTGGAGCTACGACCATAGCACCAAGCAACAGCAATCATTAACTGACCATTTACCATGAGGCACTGGGGTGAGGGTTCCCAGGGGCCAACTGTCTTCATCCTCCACACCCCACAAAGAGGGTAATGTCCTTCCCTTCTCCACACACTCCCTCCCCACCCACCACCCCTGCACAGAGACATCCATACACCTGCTCGAGGACACAGAGCTAATGGGTGTGGGCTGGGAGGTCAGACCTAGACTGGCTGCCCCAGCATGGAGGTATAACTGCCTAGAGATCCGATTCCAGCAGCCTCTCACCATGGGATCTGGTTCACCATCTTCCCCTTCAGAGCCGTCCTAAGGCTGCTTGTTAGGAGAACATGTGTGGCCAGATCTGTCACCAGGGAGTGACCAGAAGTGGGCGTGCTCTCCACGCCTCATCCTCACTCGGTTTCTCTTTCTTAACTCCTGTAGAGAAAACAGCGGAGTTCTTCCTCCAGCACGTTGACAGCGCCTGCGTGTTCTGGAATGCCAGTACTCGCTTCTCTGATGGCTACCGCTTCGGACTGGGTAAGGAGAGGGAAAAGGAGTCCCCTGTGGCTCTCCTACCACAGGCTGTGAGGGCTGTGGTAACGACGCCTCCCTCCAGTCACATGTGTGACCTAGACACGGACCAGAGAATCAAGAAGGGCCCCATCATCACCTGCGTTGGTGGACCTTCCACCTGTGAGGAAGGCAGCTGCTCTTAATGCCTTCTCTATAGATGGGGGAAACGAGAGACAAGTCAAGTCATTACCCAGACTCACACAGCTAGTGTCAGACCTAACATACATGACCCTGGGCACCTCCATTACAGTGCAGGCAGTGGTCCCCAGAGAGCATGCCACTGCAGGCTTACTGCTTTTGAGTGACACAGCCAGGTCGCCTTGGAGATAGGAACCACAACACAGGATGGAAGGTGCTGGTATTGGTGCCTACACAGAGCCTGTGCACTGCCATCAGGAGCCAGCAAGGTAGTGGTGGCGGGGGGTAGGGGTGGGGGTGTTCAGTCTAAAGCACGTACTTGGAATTCACCGAGCTCTGGGTTCACCCCAGGCACCAGCACAAACCCATGCGACCATTAGATACAGACACCCGCTCCTCTCGTTTACCAATAAAACTTAAAGCTCTCCAGAGCTATTCCAACAGTCTGCTTTTCTGGGGACCATTTACACAGCTCTAGTAAGATTTGTGGCACATTTTGTGAATATTTGAGGTGTGTATGTGTGTGTGTTGTTGTTTTGTTTTGGGAGAGAGGGTCTTTCTATGAAGCACTGACTACCCTGAAACTTGCTATACAGACCAGGCTGGCCTCAGACCGAGAGATCTACATTCCCCTGCATTCCAAGCATAGGGACTAAAGGCTTGTGCCACCATGCCCAGCCAGCATCTGAGAATTTTAATCCCCTGACGCTTTTCATTATTGGTGTTGGTTTTGTTGGTGGTGTTGGGTTTTTCTCTTTGGTGTTAGGGATCAAACCCAAGGGCCTCTGACAGGCTAGGCTGGGCTGCATCCTGGCTTCCTTCCCACAAGCTCTCCGGAAATCACTCTCCCTGATTGTGGAGGGCTGAAAGGGCTTGACCACACTCTTCTTAGTTTTTGACTTTGAGTGCCTGTTTCTGTCTCACTGGGATTCTGACTTAACCGTCACGGCCCTCGAACTCAAACCCTGGAGGAAAGTGATAACTGGCCTGGCTTTGGCTCCATGTCCAGTGACTGTCCACTCCACAGCTGCAGGAGCTTCTTCCTCACTACCTCATCCCTAGGCCTGGTGCAGTGTACACACTCAGTGAGCTTGCGATGCACGAGGAATCTAACGGCCACTGAATACAGTGGGAGGACACTGAGCCGGACCCAGGAAAGTCCAGGACTCTGGAGCAAGAGGAAGACAAATGAGCAATAACCTCTCACATATTCAATAACTGGCAGGCGCCTTTGTGCCAGATGCCTGGAGAGTCCTAGGAACTATGCTTTCTAGAGTATAAAATTATCTGGGGGCCCCGAGTTTAAAAGCACTTGCTGCTTCTGTGGAGGACTAGGGTTCTTTTCCCATTTGATCTTCTCTTCTGGCCTCCATGGGCACTGGCATGCATGTGGTACACATATACACATACAAGTTTACACATATAATATAAAAATAATCTTTTAAAAAGAAATAAATACTATTTTGGCATAATAGCCCATTCCTGCTGTTCTACCTACCACTCAGGAGGCTAAGGCAGGAAGGTCAAAAATTCAAGGCTAACCTGGGCTATACAGTAAGACTATATCTCAAAGGAGGCGGGTGATCTAGGGAGATGAAGTCTATACTGGACACTGTTGTAAGCGTCAAGACATGCCCCAGGTGTTAACAGTGGGGTACACAGTTGAGATGCCTAGACTGATGAAGATGGATCTTCCTAAACTGTCTGAATACACTTGGACGAAGGACAGGAAAAGAGGCAACGAACTGCACTGCATCGCAGCGTGGGGAAGGGGCATTTGTGATCTGTGTGACAGAGAGCACACCACCTGGATGAGGAGCACCAGGCTGCCCCAGGAGGATGGGTCAGAAGTTAGCAGAGAAGATTCCCATTGTAGGTCCATAGGTGAACAGGCAGCTACAGCAGCTGGCAAGAGCCACAGCTCGCTCTCCATAATGGTTTTTTTTTTTTTTCCTTGTTTTTATTTTTTAATAGGAGCTGAAGTGGGAATCAGTACATCACGAATCCACGCCCGGGGACCAGTAGGCCTCGAGGGATTGCTAACCACTAAGTGGCTGCTCCGAGGGCAAGACCACGTGGTCTCAGACTTCTCCGAGCACGGCAGCCTAAAGTATCTTCACGAGACCCTCCCAGTTCCCCAGAGGAATTTCAGCTGAGAGGAGCCAGACTGTCAGGACTGTTCTGTGCAGTCTGGCACAGTTAGGCTCCTCAAGAATCTCCAGAGAGAACCTGGTCTTGTCCCCCACTTCTTGGAAGGGGTCTGCCATCCTGAAAGACCACCCACAGTCCTGGCTCAGCTCAGCACTTCCAGCCTTAGCTAACGTTCATATTCCATTCCAGCCTTGTCTGTGTCTGTCTCTGTTGCTCGGGTTGAACTTAGGGCCGCGTACATGCTAGGCAAAGGCTCTACCGCCAGGTTGTCTCCCTAACCCCGCAGTCCTGTCTTGGGAAGAGCATCAACAGTTGCAGGTGGAGGCTTGGCTTTTCCCAGTCTGTTCCCTCTTAGGGGAACTAAAGGACGGCATCTTACATCAATGACAAGAGAAAGCCTTGGCTGTTTGTATCGCCTCAGCCTCTTGGTGTTTGACTGAGGCCAGCCCTGTCACCCTCAGCCCTGTCACCCTCAGCCCTGTCACGTCATTTCCACATGGAATTTCATTTCCTTTATACACGCTCATCTTCAGAAAAGGAGATTGGGGATGCTTTTTTTTTTTTTTCTGAGACAGGGTCTCTCTGTGTAGCCTTGGCTGTCCTAGACCAGGCTGGCCTCGAACTCACAGCGATCCACCAGCCTCTGCCTCCCGAGTGCTGGGATTAAAGGTGTGCGCCACCACACCCAGCCTGAGACTGGGGATTCTTAAGGAGGGGCAACTCCTTAAAAACCTTTAACATTTTCCTTGGAAATGGTGACAAAAGTGGACTAACCTATATCCACTGGGAAGATTGGCCAAAAAGTCTGTAAAGTTACGGGTGAGCATCCCAGACATCTGCAGTCTGTCCCTGGCCAGGGGACACAGGGTACATTTGATGTAGTTGGAATCCAAGCATCACACTGGAGGTATGAATTTCAGGATGTTCCTACAAGTGGGAGGAAGCCCTTCAATTATGCTTGACCTTTTTATATGAATTATTTTGTCATCCTATTGACCTCCAGAACAAAGACTAGAGGATTATTTTAATACTTTGGATTCTTTCCCCCTTTTGGAAAAATAAAGTTCTTATAAAAGCCCGTGTACACGGTTGAAGTTTCTTCCCTTATTTGTCCCTACCCTCGTCTTCCCTCTCCCTCCCTAGTGACCCTCCTGCTCTGTTCTTAGCTTGCTGCTCTCTGGGAAGTTAGCTGCGGGGACCGTCTCAATTGAAGTGGTGCTGTGGAACCTCCAGGGAGGGACTCCAGCCTCCAGAGGAAAAGAAAACAGAATGGTGGGCATGAAGAACTTGTAGGCTGTTTATACAGCGATCTGATGTCTGGGGCTGTGCGTGAGATGAACTTGTTTGCCTCCGTCATGTCCCCACAGCATCCACTCCACCATGTTGCCACCCTGCATCTTGGGTTCACTGTGACTAGTGACTATATGTTTACTCTTCTCACCTATCTGGTGACTCTAAACCCCCCCCCCTTCTTTTTTAGTGCCGGCTGTCCTCCCTCCACCCCCAGCCCCATCCTTAAGAGTCTTTAGTACCCTGCAGTCTGCATTTCAAAGGCCCTTTGTTTCTGGAGGGCTTCCAAAAGATTCGAATATTCACTGACAAGCTACTTCTGATCCCAGAGTAGTTTTATGGGCCTAAGAATTACGGTGACGGTGTGGTGTGGCTCATGTTCCCAGGCTGGCTCTGGGCTCTGCCTCTCATCCTAGACCCTTACATGGTCTGGCAAGTCACCCAGCCTGCCTGCCCCATGAAGGGGGGAGTTCTGCCATAGCTTGCCTGAAAAGGCAATAAGCAAAGTCCTGCTGAAAAGACAACACAGATACTGCAGCCAGCTCCCACCAGACAACAGATGCCCCCCCCTCCACCCCCGGAGTCTGAAATAGCAGTCAAGAGAGCTGAGCCCTTCACGAGCTCACCGAGAACACAGGCTGCCATGTGAGTTCTGGGCTTCGCCAGTGGTAGGGTGGTATAAGCAAGGGACAGAGCAAGGATGAAGCCAGAAAGTCTAGAGTGCACTGACTGCAGGTTACAGGTTAACAAAGTATGTCATAGTGGTGCTGGTACCTCCTGGAGCCTCCATTTTTACAGCATGGGACAGGGATGAGGTGTGGCCGAGAAAAGGCAGGTGCAACAGCCAACAAGGCCAGTTCCCCTATTCAGAAACCTTAGCCATGCCGATTTCACACAGAGACTGGGCCACCAGCCCCCTCCCTTTCTTCATCCGAAGTGAAGAAATACCTGAAGGGGACTAGGAGGAGCCTTAGTGGCCCTAGTTGGATGGCCCAGTGTTCACTGGGTTGTCCTATGGGAAGGGACAACTCTACTGGCTCCTAAAGCACACATGCCACCGAAGCCACCAGCCCGAGGCTCCCAGCTCCCACAAGGGGCAAAAGAAAAAGTCCCCTTGGCATACATGCGTTCATGTTCTTACTCAGATACTTACACACAGTTCAACTTGGTTGTAGATTTTCTGCCACTACATCCCACGGCAACAGTAGTGACACACTACCATTAGGAGATTGTTTATTAGATCAACAACCAGGACTTCGTGAGAACAGGTATGTCTACCCATTGTCCCTTGTCTTATGAACTCATCTCCCCTAGGCTTGTCCCGAGTCTGTCAGTTGGTGTGGTTCAAAGTGGTACACTGCTTCTCCTATGCTATAATTGATGCTCACATGCTTCAGGCCTCATTAACCCAAGCACTCAGCTGGCCATGTGGTTTAAATTCAACCAAGTAGCATGTTGGTGGAATTTTTATGCAGTTATTAGGAAAAGCAAGCTCTAGTCTCCTGGGGCCATGATGTGTATTTTGAGGAGATTAAGGCTGATTGTGTCCAGTCTGCCTACTGTGTAGGGGGGGTAAGAATAAAAATCATCCAAGGAAAGACAAGACGCCAGAGACACCTGTGTCTGAAATGCACTTCTAGACTCAACTCGGTGATTCCATTTTTCGCTTAAGCTAATTTGAGCCGGCTTCTTATTTTTCATATTAGAAGACTAGATGATGTGCCTGGGCACAAGTCTCTGCTCTGCCACTTGGAAGAAACAAGCTAAACGTCTTGCCTAGGCCACCTGGTTCTTCTTGTGACTGTTGCTATGCCTGCTGGGTAGGGGGTACGGTAGATAGATGAAAAAGAGTTGTGAGAGAAAGATGGCCACCGGTTGTGATTCCCCATGAGCTCGGTGCTATTCACAAATTTCAGAATATTTTTTTTTTTTTTTGTTACTGACAAGGCCACATTCAAAAGCCAGATTTTCTATCCTGCCTGCATCTGCTTCCCAGAAGGCCAGAGTGGTCCTCTCCATGAACAGTGAACTACAGAGGCCAGAGTCTGACCAGACATTTAAGTACCTGAGCAGCATAGACAGCTGGCATTGCAAAGGGCATGAAGCAACGATGATGTTATTTTGAACCAGAGAGAAAGTGAGAAGAACGTTTGCCTGCTGCCTAAGGAGTGGAGGTGACGCTGACACGGCTGAAGGGGAAAGAATGAGGACCAAGTGAGAAACACTAGATACTTACACACAAGCCATACAGTGTGGTGTGAAATAAACGCAGAAGGATGGAGAGATGGCTCAGCACACAAATGCCTGCCAACCTGAGGGGAATCCCTATAACCCACAGTGCATGGAGAGAACTGATTTCTACCCGCCATTTTCTGACATTCACACATGTGCATGCATATGTCCTCCCCCCCCCAAATAAAAATAAAGTCAAAATATAAAACAAACGCAGAATTTACATCTCTGAGCAAACACAAAGTTTCTGTAATTTTTGATCACTTGGAAATTTTAACTGGCTCAGACTTTCTGTTAATCAGATCCCCCCCTTTTTAAAATTTATTTTTATTTTATGTGCATTGGTGTTCTGCCTGCCTGTGTGTCTGTGTGAGGGTGTCAGACCTTGGCGTTGTGAGCTGCCATGAGGGTGCTGGGTACTGAACCTGGGTCCTTTGGAAGAGCAGTCAGTGCTCTTAACCACTGAGCCATCTCTCCAGCCCCCAGTTCCCCCGTTCTCCCCCTTTTTTCATAACTATGAGAAATTGTTTGTGTCATTGTTACTCTAATGTCCCTAGTTTATGTGCTTTGTAGTTTTATGTCAACTTGACACAAGACAGAGTCATCAGAGAGTAGGGAGCCTCAATTGAGAATATGCCCTGTAGAGCATTTTATTAATTAGTGATTGATGGGGGAGTGCCCAACCCATCATGGGTGGTGCCATCCTTGGCATGGTGGTCTTGGGGTCTATAAAAATCAACCCGAGCAAGCCATGAGGATCAAACCAGTGAGCAGCACTCCTTCCGCCTTCTGCATCAGCTCCTGCCTCTAGGTTCCGTCCCTGTTTGAGTTCCTGCCCTAACTTCCTTCAGTGAAGGACTAAGGTGTTCAAGTGTAAGCCAAAGGAACTCTCCCCATCCCCCCAGCTTGCTTTTGGTCATGGTGTTTGGTCATAGCAATAATAACGCTAATAGGACAGATACTGTTTTATGTAGGGGTAAGTATTTGTGCTCTATTGTAACAAAGTCCTCCTGTACCTGAGAATGTTTCCATGTACAAGTAACAGGAAGTGCAATTCAAACTAGTTTAAAGAAAACCAGTTGTGTTTGTTTACATAACTGAAGAAGTCCAAAGGTATAATTAAAATGTGATTTGCTTAGGACTTTGGTCCTATTTTTCTAGAAATTTCTGTAAATCGAGGCTCCTCAAACTTTTGAACCTTCAAAATAGTCTTCAGAGCTTATTGAAACAGATCACTGGGGCTGGAGAAATGGCTCAGAGGTTAGGAACACAGGCTACTCTTCCAAAGGTCCTAAGTTCAATTCTCAGCAACCACATGGTGGCTCACAACCATCTATAATGAGATCTGGTACCCTCTTCTGGCCTACAGACACACATGCAGACAGAACATTGTATACAGAGAGAAAGAAAGAAAGAAAAAAAGAAAAAGAAAAAAAAAAAGAAAGAAAGAAAGAAAGAAAGAAAGAAAGAAAGAAAGAAAGAAAGAAAGAAAGAAAGAAAGAAAGAAAGAAAGAAAGAAAGGGCGAGCAGATCACTGATTCAATAGATTTATCACAGAGCTTTTCCCATTTAGGTATGGGGATGCACTTTCAATCACTAAATTGCAAATTTTCAGTTCTTCCTATGTGACATTCATTGCTGCTCAGGTGCTGTGGGGGAGTGGGGATGCATTTGACACTCACAGACAGACAGACAGATAGACAGGCAGACAGACAGACACACACACACACACACACACACACACACACACACACACACACACACCTTTAGTCATCACTGAGTTTTTGGGCCTCAGATACCTTCAAACTGGTCCAAAGATCATCACAACACAGAAGGACCAGCTAAAACAGCGGAAAACCAAGACTGTCTTCTACAAGCCAAGAAACAAGCCTTCACGAAGAACTGAATCCTGGACCTTGGACTTTCCCAAGCTCCAGACTATTAGAAATAAATTGCTGTTTGTCCAGCCACGTGATCTCCAGTATTTTGCTGGGGAAGGGCAATCATCCTGGTAAGAATGGTTGATCATCGTGGTAAGAATGCTTGCTGTGCAAGCGTGGAGACCTGGGTTTGGACCAGAATCACCTTTAAAACTGGCATGTAGCTACATATGCCTGTATTGCAGTGCTAAGGAGGGCAGAGACAGGAGACTCACTGGAGCTTGCTGGGCAGGGCTGGTGGGGAGAGGAGAGTGCTGCCCCCCCCCCCCCCCCATGAGGCAGTTCTCATACCTCCTGAACCACCTGGCCCTGGGATCTCTCTAACGCTAGAGGGCAGTCTAGCCCCATGGACCTGAGCAAGTTTGCCTTTCCTGGGTCTACCAACCACTTCTCACTCTGCTCAGCTAGGAATGGCACTACACTGCATCCAGTGGCCCACTCACCTACAGAGGAAGGACGTGGGTGCTTTTTGTTTTTTGTTTTTGTTTCCTTGCCTAGGGAAAGTATGTTGCATTTCTGAACTTTTGTAATACTGATGCATTAGTGAGTTTCTTGAGATCCTATATGAAGCACTCAACATCATGTCTAGCACATGGCACACTGGTTTAATATTTCAATGTATACTTCTAAGGAATAGACTTTCCTTAGCTCTGGACATTGCTCTTAATGTCCAAGCATCCTTTCCCAGGAAACGAGGAAATGCCATTCTTTGGACATGGCTCCTATATATCAGATGGCATAATAGGATACTGCAATAATCTGAGAGAATCACTGTCTTTGTTTTATAGATATATAAACTAGGGGTTGGAAAGATTGAATAAGCATTTCAAGGTCACATGGGAAATGGTCGTGGAATCTGGATTTAAGCAAAGGACCGTGCTCTTCACTGGGCTTTGACTGAAAACTTTCCCCGGAAGTTTCTTGTGCCTTAACTTCAAGGCAGGTCTCATGGCTGAGGGAGGTCTCCATAGCTACTAGCTGGACCCCCGTTTCAAGTAATCTGATTCTCCTTTCTGCTCCAGCTTTGCAAGAGGACCTGCCAGTCTGGAAACTTCTTCCACACCTGCTCTGGGAGGGAGCCAACGGCTCCTTAATTATTTCGTGAGTCTCTGGACACTTGATATAATGAGCAGGTGTGGATGCTCCGCTGACTTTCTGCAGCATGCCTTTACTTACCCCCATCCCCTCCCCCTAGATGCCTGAGGGAAAGGGGGTGGGGTGACATGTCTGCTTCCTCCTTCATGCTCTACTCCAAAATCTGTTTTGGAAGACATGGATGAGTTCCCTTGGCAACTTCCCGTCAGCCCATAGTTTACATGAATGAGGAAAAGCTAGATTTTCCCTACTGTGGAGTTCAGCTGTTGGAATGGTAGTGGCAGGGGGGGCACAGGGGGGAGGTCTGGTGGGTCCTATGTGTAGAAGAGGAATGGAAGGAAGCATGAACAGAAAGGTAGCAAAGGACCTGTGGTTCTTAGGCCCGTACACGCGGCGGATTGATTAGACACAGTGACTAGCGAGCGTCATGTGCGGCCTTCATCGGGGCACTCACATACACCCCAGATTTAACTGCTCCACTTCCTTTCCTTCATTTTCTTTTTGGGAATTATCATTGTCGGCGTGGCAGGATCGCTGTGTGTGCTGTGGCGGAGGGTGAGGGTGGGGGAGTGGGGAGTGGAGGAGTAGGAAGGGGGTCATTGTGCTGTTCAAAGTTGACCTGCTCAGAAGAGCTGTTTTCAGATTTGTTCTTGATTCTCACTATTAGCCTCTGTCTGAATTGTAACAGCCATCTTTCCCAGCTCCCCAACTGCGTTTTTGTTTTGTTTTGTATTTTTAAATAATTTATTTAATTTATATGCACTGCTGTGAGGCTGTTAGGTCACCTGGAAGTAGAGTTACAGACAGTTGTGAGCTGCCTTGTGGGTGTTAGGCATTGAACCTGGGTCCTTTGGAAAAGCAGACGGTGCTCTTAACCACTGAGCCATCTCTCCAGTCACCCCCACAACTGCGTTTTAAAGTGAAACCAAATGAATCCACTGGGTTCTAGTCATGTACCTCCTTATAATGAAATCATTAAAAATCTTGTTTTGATGGGCACAGTGGTCATGGCTGTAATCTCAGCATTCAGGGAGGCAGAGGCAGGCAGATCTCTGTGAGTTCGAGGCCAGCCTGGTCTACGAAGCGAGTCCAGGACAGTCAAGGCTACACAAAGAAACCCTATCTCAAAAAACCAAACTAAAACAAAACAAAACAAAACAATCTTATTTTTCTCATGCTGGTTAGTTTTTGTCAACTTGACACAAACTAGAGTCACTTGGGAAAAGGGGACCCCAGCTGAGGAACTGCCTCCATCAGACCGGTCTGTGGGGACATTTTCTCCATTGCTGATTGATATGAGAGGGCCCAGCCTACCGTGGGCAGTACCATCCCTAGATAAATGGTCCTGAGCTGGATTAGTAAGGTAGATGAGCAAACCAGTAAGCAGCGGTCCTCCCGTCCTTCATGGTCTCTGGCTCAGTTCCTGCCCTGACTTCCCTCTGTGATCGATTGTGATCTGAGAGTAATAAGAGGAAATAAATCCTTGCCTTTCCAAATCAGCTTTGGTTGTGGTGTTTTATCACAGCAACAGAAAGCAAACTAAAATAAGTATTTATTGACCCTGAGAAGAAGCTTATTATAAATGCCAATAGGAAAACTAGGCTATAAACAATACAGTCCTTCTCAGGTCAGCACCATACTCAATATGTGAAGGTGCTTGCCAGCCCACCAAGCCTGACAATTTTGGTTTGGTCCCCAGAACCCGTGTGACAGAAGGACAGAACTGACTCCTACACACTGTCCTCTGACGCCTTCACTCATGATGTAGCACTAGCCCCCCTCCCCACACAAATAAAAGCTTAAAGTTTGATAGTGTTCTTTGGTTCTATTATATCGTTTAAAAAAGCTGGAAGAAAATATTTCAAAATGGTCCTGAGGAAATCCTATTGAGCAATGTGATGGATAATATCGATTGTTGGCAGGGACCAGACTCCTCTGGGAGATAACCCTCTGGCTGGGTCTGCGAGGGGGTTCCCAGATTCAGTTAATTGGAGGAGAGAGATCATCCTAACTGGGGGTGAGGCCATCCATGGGTTGGTGCTGTGAGCTGAGTAAGAAGGAAAAAGGGAGCTGAACATCAGCACTGGTCCCTCGCTGCTTCCCACCTGTGGATGGAGCGTGACCAACTGTGCCAAGCTCCTGCCATCCTTGCTTCCCCACCACGATGGGCCGTAACACCAACTGTGATCCAGAGTAAATCTGTT
The DNA here is from genome assembly GCF_903995435.1 of Acomys russatus. Classification (NCBI taxonomy): domain Eukaryota; kingdom Metazoa; phylum Chordata; class Mammalia; order Rodentia; family Muridae; genus Acomys; species Acomys russatus. The sequence goes on along the minus strand of NC_067141.1, from coordinate 59,405,218 downwards.
CTTCCTTAAGTCACATTGTCTGATATTTGTCATAGCAATGAGAAGAGTAACTAATAAAAGCAACGGGAGACCAGTTCATTCTGCTTGTGTCGTTTTTTTCTAAGTGTTCTACTTAAAGACTTTTTTTTTTTTTTTTTTTTTTTTTTTTGCTTGTTTTCACAGTAACTGGCACAAGTGAAAATAAAATTAGTCATAGTGGGTTTTTTTTTTTTTTTCCAATCTAAAGAAAGACTTATTTTCTCGCCCATCTCTTTTGTACTGAGTCTTTTGAAGATGAAGGAACCAAGGCTTAGGGCACTTGGAGACATAGTCAGTTCAGGGAAAAGTCCAGACTGTGGCCCAAAGCAGCCCTGCAGGAACACTGGGTCTCAAAGGAGACCAGACTAGAGTTCTGAGGTTCCTTCTAGCCTAGACTCTTGGCTCTGCACAGTGCCAGCCCCACCTGGCACTCCTAAGCCCCGAAGGCCATCGGATGCAAGAGGAGGTAGCCTGCTTCTGCTCCTTCTGTGTCCTAGGGTTTCTATCACTGTGATAAGACACTACAATCAGAAGCAAGTTAGGGAGGAAAGGGTTTCTTTGGCTCACACTTTGACATCATAGTCCACCAACTGAGTGAAATCAGGACAGAAACTCAACAGGGCAGGAGCTGATGCTGAGGCCATGGAGGGGTGCTGCTTACTGGCCTGCTCCTAATGGCTTGCTTAGCCTGCTTTCTTATGGAACCCAGGATCACCAGTGCAGTGGTGGCCCAACCCACAATGGTCTGGGCCCTCTCACTTCAATCACTAATTAAGAAAATGCCCTACAGGCTTGCCTACAGCCAGAGCTTATGGGGGCATTTTCTCAATGAGACGCATTCCCTCTCAGGCAGCTCTCGCTTGGGTCAAATTGACACAGAACTAGCCAGCACAAACTGCTCCCCTCAACTTCAGCTTTCCCTCTCCAGCTCACTCATGAGGCCACATCTTGGATTCTGTTTGCAGATTCTGTTTCACTGTAGACAATTAGATGGTAAATAATTGAAGAGAACGGAAACTGGCAAAGTGGTATGTGATGTCCAAATAGCTCTCTTGTTTACTCTCTGGTGTAAACTCAAGGCTCGGCTGCAAGCCGGGAGACCCAAGGGTAGGTGAACCGTGCAAACACAGGAATCTCCTGTTTTCCCTCCCATCTTTGACTATCATTTGGGGGACTGGCTTTCCTGGTTCGGGTAAAGTCAGAAACAAAATGGCTTAGGCAGACACTCAGATGACATCTTAGACATCTTAGACATATCTGAAGCTCCTCCCACATGGGGTTGTGTGACCCAAATCCAGAAGCTCCAGTTTCTCCTGCAAGCACTTGTTATCTAATAAAGCCACGGACTCCATCCATCCCCAGCCATGCTCTCTCCTCCTCCACGGAGCCTGCCGGCTTCGCTAGGCCTGCCTGTCACTAAAGCCGCAGTCTTAGTTAAGACTCTGAGTGACAGGTAACATAAACCACCTCCACATAGCTTAAGAACTCAAGGATATGGACACCAGAGTGTTCCCTGAGCCCAAGAGTGGAGTTGGATTGAGGGTGGACCAGCCTCTCAAAGGCCTGGAATCAGCTCAGGGGTAGAAGGGAAATGGGTAGCTCAAGTCACCAAACCACAGAAAAAGCAAGCAACAAGAACCAGAGTCTCCTGCCAGGCGTGGTAGTACGCGCCTGTAATCCCAGCCCTCTGGAAGCCAGAAGCAGGTGGATCGCTGCGAGTTCAGGGCTAGCCTGATATACAAAGCGAGCCCAGGACAGCCAACTCTACACAGAGAAATACTGTCTCCAAAAACCAAAAACCAGAAACCAAAACCCAAAACTAAAACCAAAACCAACCAAACAAAAAGAATCAAGGTCTCCAACCCCACCCTCAGCCCCTGGACATAACCTCACTCCTCTCCAGAATGCGGGCTTCATTTCCATAGCTCTTGGCCAACTTCTTCCAGACTTTTCTCACAGCTTTGTCACACTTCCTACCCACTACAAAAATAAGAAGGTTCTTCCTTCCCTTCTGCCCCCCACCCCCCATTTCAGTTAAAGACCTTGACATGTCCATCTGGGTCACTGGTTCTCACTGAGTGGGGCATGAGATGTCGTGGTATGATCTGGGCTCGCTCAGCCACTTACGGTTAAATGTTAAAATAGCTGTATGAAATCTCCTTTTCTGTATGTGGAGTATGCTGCTAAAGTGTCTAGTAAAATCTAGGTATGGTATTTTGGGGTGGGGTGGGGTTTGTTTTGGTTTTGGTTTTTTGAGACAGAGTCTCTGTGTAGCCTTGGCTGTCCTGGACTCACTTTGTAGACCAGGTTGGCCTTAAACTCACAACGATCCGCCTGCCTCTGCCTCCAGAAGGCTGGGATTAGAGGCGTGTGCCACCATGCCTGGTATTTTAAAAGGCTTATTTTTAAGGGCACAGAGACCTCTGGCAGAGATGAGGACTATTGGACTAAAAATCTAAGAGAAACAAGGCCTTTCTGAATGACCTGGTCATATCTGATAATTTTATCCACCCCTCCCCACCTCCGGCTTTCGTTTTGTTTTGTTTCTTCCAAATCCAGGTGCCAGTCAAGGCTACAGAACATTCCCAGCATGAGGTCATTACTAGGACAAAGACAGCATAGTAGAGTTTAATGCTTCATGGGATCAGGCAGAACAGCAGACTCCATGGGAGCTCTAAACACATGGACAGTTTGCCCCATGGAGCATTTACCTTATTAAGTCTGATGGAGCATCAGAGGCTGAGCTCTAATAGGAGGGTACTTTTCCCATGGCCTTGCAGTATACAAGAAACAGTCCTAAAGGAAGGAGGAGGCCTGAATCAAACACAAGGCACAAGACGGGTGTGCTCCTCAAGATGTTTGCCAAACTTGGGGGTAAGCTATCAAATAGCTTGCTTAGCTCAAGCTCCTAAGAACAGAACTGAATCTCCCACAGGCATTCAGGAGTGAGAAGACAACAGACATGCCAGGCTGTTACTCCGGAGCGTAAGAGGGCTCCATTAAACAATCAGAAGGACCCAGAGAGGCCAGGCAGAATCGAGTGAAAACTGGTCCAACCCAATTGACTGTGTAACCAGACTGACATGACCATCCCCTCACCATATCTGCTAGCATCTGTCAGTACCTGCTGCCTCTGGTTGGGCAAAAAGCAGGAAAATTACCTAGAAAAATTACCTTAAAAAAAAAAAAAAAGCCAACACGGAAACAGAAATATTCAAGTTAGCAGACAAAGATTTTGTAATGTAATAAAGAAAATTAAGGAAACACATTAGTTGAAAAGAGCATTTCAACAGACAGGCAGAATCTATAAAAATAGAATCAAATAAGTGTTGGAAACTGAAAAATGTAATTTCTGAAATTTAAAACTCAGTAAATAAGCCAGGTGTGGTGGTACATGCCTTTAATCCCAGCACTCAGGGAGGCAGAGGATGGCGGATCGATGTGAGTTCAAGGCCAGTCTATTCTACAAAGCAAGTCTAAGACAGCCAAGGCTACACAGAGAAACTCCGTCTAAGAAAACAAAACAAAAACAAATAAACAAATACATTAAATGAAATATTTGCATATTTGAAATATTTATTTGTTCACCCAAGCCTCCTGAGTTCCTTACCCACATACTGGCCTTTCATAGCAGCACAGGTCTCTTCTGATTGGTCTATATCTGTACTTTCCCAGTTGTTAGCTTTTGGTGTCACATCTTGGAAGCCCCAACCAGATTCGAACGATTGAAACTTCACAGAAGGAAATCCCTAAAAGACACAATCTCAGAAGAAGAGGAAGGCCATTCAGACATGCTCATTGGCGATTCACACACAGAAAGCCAGGATCTGGAGCCAAAGCCAGCTGTTGGCTGAGTTACTGTTTCTCTGTTTCATTTTGACCATGACTAAGGGACTTGGGTACTCCATGGAGAAAGAGATTGAGTGGGATGCTGGATTGCTAGACATTGTTGCTGTGTTGTTTAGTCTCCGGAGTCTGGCCGACTGGGAGTCCCTATGATAATTCTTTCTCTGAAACTCATGACAGCCTTGAGGAGGGCATTGTTTCTCCAAAAGTTCCTCAAAGGCAAAGCCTCAAGAGAGAATTCTCGTCTCATCTGTCATACTTTGAAAGATGGTGATGAATAAATACACTTTTTTTTTTTTTTGGAAGACTCTCATATAGCCCAGGCTGGCCTTGAACTGGCTCTGAAGCCAAAGGTGACTTTAAATTTCTGATTGTCCTGCCTCCACTTCTGAGTTATGTGGTGCTAGAGATCAAATCCAGTCAAAACTCTACCAAATGAGCTACATCCCATTGAATGAATAAAGAAATTGTGGCACATTTACACGATGGAATACTACTCAGCCATTAAAAATAAAGAAGTCATGAAATTTGCAGGCAAACAGGAGGAACTGGAAAAGATCATCCTGAGTGAGGTAACCCAGACCCAGAAAGACACACATGGCATGTACTCATAAGTAGATTTTAGCCATATAGTATAGAATAAACATACTACAATGCACAGACCCAAAGAAGATAGGTAACAAGGAGGATCCCAGGGAGGATGCTTAAACTTCACTCAGAAGGGGAAATAGACTAGAGAGAGGTAGCTGAAGAGAGGGAACAAGGTAGAAGAGGAAACACAGAGATAGGAGGGTGGAGAACAGACCTGGGGAAAGCAGGGGTGGGATGACAAAAGGCCTGTAGAGAGAAGAGAAACTGTGGGTGGGGCATCTCTGTGAGAAGCTGGAGTCCTAAGCTAGGGTAGGCTCCTGGGGGGGGATATAGGAGGGCCTTTAGCTGAGACTCTAGTAGCAGGGGCCATAAAGACTGAAGAGATCAATCTCTAACTAGGTAAGTCTCCTAGTAGAGGGAGCGGAACACCAACCCACCCACAAAAAGTTTGACTCAAAATTCACCCTGCCTACAAGGTGTTCAGGAATAAAGATAGAGCAGATAGAGCCGAGACTGAGGGACTGCCCAACCAATGCCTGGACCAATCCAAGACACACCCCATGGGAGAGAACCAACACCTGACACCATTAATGATACTCTGCTATGCATGCAGACAGGAGCCTAGCAGAGTTGCCCTCTGAGAGGTTCCATCCAACAGTGCCTTGAAACAGATGCTGATACTCACAGCCAAACACTGGGTGGAGCATAGGGAGTCTAATGGCAAAGTGAGGGAAAGGAGAAAAGAGCCTGGAGGTGACAGGAGTTTCACAAGGAGACCAACAGAGCCAAAGGGTCCAGGGCCCAGAGGGTCCTGCTGAGACTGAGGCACCAACCAAGGACCTTGCATGGATTAGATCTAGGCCCTCAGGCTTCATGTGGGTCCGCAGCTTCTTGATCACTTGGCCCTGACGGGACTGACTTGCCAGGCCACAGGGAAAGAGGATGTGCTCAGTCCTGACACAACTTGATGAGCTGGGGCGGGGTGGTACTGAGAGGTGAGGAGGGATGGGGCTACCATCAGGATGTAAAGTGAATTTTTTAAAAGGCCCCAGTCATTCAATATTACTAATAAAGATTTGGAAGCCAGATGCTGGGGTGAAAATTTGCTAGCTCAGAGAGGCAGAGAGAGTACCCATCTGACCTTCCTACTCAGCCAACATCCCAGAAGAAAACCCAAAAAGTCCAAAGCTAAAAGCCAAAAGCCCAAGGCCCAAAACTTGCTAGCTTAGTTCATGGGCCCAGGAAGAAAAGCCAAAAAACTAAAAGCCAAAGAGCTTGCAAGCACAAAGCTTAAAAAAAAAAAAAAAAAAAAAAAAAAAAAGCCCCTTTTAATCCATACTGTCTTAAATACCTTTCAACTCAAAGCCCCTCCTACTCTTTAATCCCTGTCATTTGATTTCTTGCTCCACTTCTTGGTTTAGGATTAAGTTTATTAAATCCTGTGTACAAAAAGCTCTTGGATTAAAGGTGTGTGCTAGGGCTGAGCCACACCATAATCACCTGTTTACAATAAACAGAAAGTCCTTGGATTAAAGGTGTGTGTTAAGGCTCAGACACACCAAACAGGAAACAAGGTTTTATAGTTCACAACCCCAGGGTTCGAAATGGGATCAAATACCCTGCAACAGCACCCCCAGCTCTTAATCCATTCATTGGAAACGGCAAACACAGAAAAAGGAGCAGCAGTTGTTCCGCCCTTCCTTTCCTACTGTGTGTAAGATAAGCAGGGAGTTAATGATGGTTTACTTTTCCTTATAGCTGTATCCCAGCTAATGCATGAGGAGGGAATGGAGCTAAGAAATGAAGTTAGCATATCAGCATTTTGCTGCTCTGAATGAAATAATGTATCTAGACAATGATGAGCACTCATTTCCAACATCTTTATAGAAACACAGAAATCTATCTATGAGGCATTCTTGCTGTGAATTTGAACCTGGACCTCATCCAACTCTTGGCCTCACTACCAACTTCTGAAGACTACATGTGACTCTGTTTCTTCAATAAGTTTGTCAAAAGGAGTCAAGGGTAGACCAGGGCTCTAGATCAATCAATTTAGAGTAGGGCTCTAGATTAGTAAATTCAGTATACATATCACACAGTGGTGAAACAGATCTTTTTTTTTTTTTTTTAGCAAATTATTTTTAAAGTCATTTTATGGCAAATCAGGAAAAAATGAATTATATTTAACAATGCATCATAGACTACTTTTTTTTTTGAGATAGAGTTTCTCTGTGTAGCCTTGGCTGTCCTGAACTCACTATGTAGACCAGGCTGGCCTCGAACTCACATCACTCCTCCTCCCTCTGCATCTCAAGTGCTGGGATTAAAGGCGTGAGCCACCACGCCCGGCTCATCATAGATTTTGAGATGTGATAATGATGCTGTGCTTTGACACTATTTATAGCATAAATCATAGTATTTATCTTTTAAGATGATACCTTGAAGCTGGTCACAGTGGCACATACTTGTAATCCTAGATTCTAGAGGGTGAGGCAATAGGATTATGAGCTCAAGACCAGCTTGAGCAACCCTGTGTCAAAAACTAACCAAGCCACAGCGATAAAACCAGGGCACATTGAAATAGCTGTAGGTAAAATTATAGGATTTCTGAAACTTGCCTCAAAATAATTTGCAGGGAGGCTTAGGGTCAGTTAGTGAGAACACAGAAAACCCAGGGCTGACTTTGGGGACGGCTCTTCAGGCTGGGTGATGAGTATATCAAAATCCATTGTATGTTCTTTCTATGTCTATATGTTTGCATGCAAACAAGCACATCATTCGCCTTATGTACTGAGATACATGCTGAGGACCAAAGAGTCTGAGATGATGCAGGAGCCACAACACCATACAAGATCTAGAGTGACTTCAGTCTGCTTCCTAACTAAAGGGGAAGAGGGAGGGCCACTAAATAATTATGTACTCTAGACTAGCCTTGAACTTGAAATACTCTAACCTCATCCTTCCAAGTGTTGGTATTACAGGTGCGTACCATCATGCAAGTCTTGTCTTTCACACTTATCATTGAGTTTGTTTGACTAGCTTTTTTTCCCTCTTGCATCCCATACCCTATGGATCACAAGATAAGTCTGTTTGGTTTGTGATGATTTAAAAGTATTCTATCTTAGGGGCTGGAGAGACGACTTAACTGTTAGGAGCACTGGTTGCCCTTTCAGAAGACCCAGGTTTGGTTCCCAGCACCTACATGGTGGCTCGTGATCATCTATAACTCCATTTCCAGAGGAACCTGATGCTCTTTTCTGGCCTGCATGGACACCAGGCACAGACATGCATGTAGGCAAAACACTCATGCACATAAACAGCAACCTAAATACCAAAAGTATGGATACTCCAGGCCATTTAGTCTTCTCTGGACTCTTAAAAGAAGTTTTGATGAAGAGTTCCCCAAATGGCCCAACTTTAAAATTTTACAGCCATGGAACCTGAGACCTACAGAAGCAGATTGCCAGGGTCATGTTCTGGCAGTGTGGAAACTGGAGCCTCACTCTTCTGAGACCACGTTTTTTGCCTTTCTAGTCTAGCACCACTGGTTGAGCCCAGAGGAGATTTGGAAAGTGCAGAGGATCCTGCTTTTCTGTGCTGGGAACAGCCACTGTAACTGGCTGTCGCCTTTTCCTGTTAAAGCTGAGCTATGCCAGCTCCGTCAATTTTTTTTCTCGTGGATTTTGTTTGTTCATCACTTTCTGAGACTGCTCCAACACATTGGTGGTGAGTCTAAAGTTTCCCTTTATGACAGGTTGCAGAATCTGTATTTTCCTCTTTTCAGATAAGAAGGCACGTGCAGCCGTCATCTCTTGGTAACATGGGGCAGGTTGGCCAATATCCATTGACTGTGGCCAAAAGCGAAGGAATAGTGGAGCTTTGTTCCTAGGAGGCTCTTCTCCTTCCTCAACCTTGTATCCAGCACAGGTGGTTTGTTGGGAAGTGACTGTGTGTATTCAGCACTTTCTTTGGAGTCGTATCAGTTTTGCTGGACTCTCTCCAGTAAGATGGTCTCCCCATCAATGTTTTAGCAGTAGCATCTTCTTCCAACAGTCCTTCCTGTCAGAACAGCAGAAGCATGCCCTAGGTCTTCCCAGCCTCCTGTCAAACTGTCAGTAGTGAGTGAACAGCCCACCTCAGATGCCAGGGTTTCCACGTACAAAACTGGAATCTTTATCCTTTTAAATTTTAAAAATATACTTGTTTTATTTTATACATACGAATGTTTTGCCTATTTGCAAGTATGTTCATTACAAGTGTGCCTGGTGCCCAAAGAAGTCAGAAAAGAGCTTTGGATCCCCTGGAACTGGAGCTATGGGTGGTTGTGAGCTACCATGTGGGTACTGGGAACCAAGCCCGGGTCTTCTGCAACAGCAAGAAGTACTTTTAACCTCTGATCCATCTCTCCAGTCTGGGACTGGATTCTTTAAAATCTCCTTTAAATGGATCTCTAATCATGCCTTGTCTCTGTTGGGAATGACTTGGTTTCCTCCTGGATTTCTTCAGAATGTTCTAAGCTGCCCACTGCAAGAACATGCACCGGCTTTCAAGGAGCTGAGTGGAATGGACAGAGAGCATCAATTTATCTCCGGAAAAGCTCCCACATGAAAGGTAGTGGAATGTCGGCTATTTCAGCTTTAGTAAAAATGTTTCCTAAAAATCCAGAATTGCTTCTGTAAATTACAACATCTAGAGTCTGGCTTTGTTGTTACTATACCCAGGGGTCCAATAGAGCAACACTACAATGTCCCTATTTGTGAACTAAGTGTAAGGGTTATGTGTACCATGACAGACTTCAGGACAGGGTGCTCCTTCACCCCCTGCCTGGCTGCCTGGCCTCAGTCCTCTCTTCTGATTCTTCCCAGCCAAGCTGCTGGGGAGGTACTCTGGTTACTTCATCTTCAGTGCTCTAACCCTGGCTAGAAACCCAACCCTGATAAACTCAACCATGTATCAACGTAGCTAAAAAGGTATGTAGAAGAGAGCTCCCTCCAGTTGGCTAAGGACTATTTAGCACAACGCCTAGTTGAGGGTGCAGTAGAGGGAGCCGTGGTCAATAGTAAACTATCAGAGGAATTTTGTCACAGTGAAGAATATGACAGAAAGCTCTAATGGTGGGGGGGGGGGAGAGAAGCTTCAAGGAAAGCATGGAGGAGCCTATGTCATCTAACTGTCCTTTGTCTTCACAGCTGACGGTCTGCTTTCTATGATGACTTTTACCTACTAAGAGAGGTAGGCAACACGTAGATGCAAAATAACCGCAGCTTAAGATGCCAATGTGGAAAGAGGTAGCACTTACTGACCTCACTGCTTCCATTTTAATTGTGTGTGTTTCTGTTTCTGTTTTTGTTATTTTACTATCTGGAGCCAAGGCAAGTGGCAGAATAGACAACAACAACAATGTGTGGTACTGATTCGGCTTTCCATGGTTTAAAGAAAGATGGGCAAAACAGTAATCAAGGCAAATTGAGCAAAAGGAGAACCGAATGAGAAAGGGAGAATGGATGCCTGATGATACATGGAGACGGAGGAGGAGGGGGAGGAGGAGCTGGAGGGAAAGGGAGATTCCTGAGGGGAAGTGTGTGGATAAGAAAACAGGAAGAAACAGTAGTCAGGATGTCATCTGGGAACTTCGTCACCACTGAAAGAATGTGGAAGTCTGAGCACAAACTGTTAAGGAACTCTGACTGGGAATAGAAGGTCAGATGGGACGTTCAGGGAAGCACTGGTGCTTGGAAATGTATCAGACGCTCTGCTAAGGGATTTACATCCATTGTCTAAATCTAACTCTTACTGACTCTGAAACCTCTGGTTTTCCCAGCACAGATGGAGAAACTGATGTTTAGAGATATAAGCTTTTCACCTAAGACTGGTCCTCAGTGATGCGTAGGGTTAGGATTTAAACCTGGGTGTGCCAACTCCAGAACTCTGGCTGCTAATCTTCAGTCACTCTTCCAGAAGTTTCTCTGCTTCTCCTCACATTACCTTCCAAGACGGCACAGATTCAGGGTGGAGTGCTATGTGTTGTGGGGGTCAGTACAAAGAATCTTGTCAGACTAGTGGGCTTTTACATACCAAGGAGGCTAAAATCCATGTCGAATAGGGAAGCTTTGGGGAAGATGAGTATATCGACTTGCATCAGAGAAAGATGGGATGACGTTTCCGTTGATGCAAATGATGGAGAAGTGGATTCGAGTTCAGTCTTCTTCTTCCCCCTCCTCCTCCTCCTTCTCCTCCTCCTTCTGCTCCTCCTCCTCCTCCTGCTCATCCTCCTCCTCCCCCCCTCCCCTTCCAAGACAGAGTTTTTCTGTGCAGCCTTGGCTGTCCTGGAACTCGCTCTGTAGGCCAGGCTGGCCTAGACCTCACAGAGATCCACCTGCTTCTCCCTCTCGAGGGCTGGATTAAGATATGTGCCACCACCATCCAGCTTAGAGTTCAGTCTTGAGACAGACTTCTAGCCAAGGCTTTCCAAAAATTGGTGGTGGGGGTAGAAGCTCCCTATTACTGAAGGTCCCACCGTTAATTTATTCCAGTGGTTCTTAGTCTGTAGGTCAAGATCCCTTTGGCAAGCCTCTATCTCTAAGAATACTTACATTATAATTCATAGCAGTAGCAAAATTACAGTTATGAAGTAATAATTAAATGATTTTATGTGGGACATCACCACAACATGAGGAACTATATTAAAGTGTTGCAGCATTAGGAAGGTTGAGAACCAATGATCTCATATTGAGCATGCACAATGTACCGTACCTGTTCTAGAGACTGTAGTCCAAAAGGTAAGAAAGACAAACATCTAATTTTAGTGTGTGTGTTGTGGGGGAGCAGATAACAAATTATTACATTAGCTACTTACACACCAGAATATGCAGCATCAAGGAAATGAACAAGGGCCTGACATAGGACACAGTGAAAAGTCTGGGATGTTCTGGTGAGGTTCTGCTGGATTTCTTTTGTATTTCTGGTCCATCAGTCCCTGGCTTCTGTGTGTGTGTCATTCTTGTCACCTACAACTTTGTTCCAATGACAGCCCTGAGTCACCAAGCTATTGCCTGTTAGCAATGGAAAGTTCCCCCATAGCCTCCTTCATCCAGGACTTTGCTAGTTCAGTGAGAACTAGCATGGAAGCCCACATTTGGTTTTTGTTGGGAGCTGGGGGTGGGGTGGGGTGTGGGGTGGGAGGGGGAGGAGGAAACAAGGTTCTGCATATAATTTACAACTCCCAACCTCCCACAGAAATCTGGCCCAGGCCGGAGCTATGCTGGGAGCGTAGGGTTCCAGGCTCTTCCCCACCTGCTGTCTTCTCATTCCCCAGGCTGTCTCCTTCTGACCCACAGGCTCCTTCCTGAGATGCTTTCTAAGTAAAACAGAGGCTCCTGGGCCCTTATGTCAGGGTCTGCACCTCGGAGCTCAGCCCATGACAGCAAGAGGGCTATGGCCCAATTCACATTTATAAAGTGCACTCTGGTCCCTGGGGGAGAAGAGCCTGTACACATGTGTAGGCTAGTGACTTAGATAAGTGATGAAGGAGGTTTTCTTTGGGAAGATGCCAATGGTGATAGCAGAAAGAGGGACCTAAACTTTGTTGTTATTTATTTATTTTTATTTTTATTTTTATTTTATTTTATGTGTATGGATGGTTTGTCTGCATGTATGTATATATACCACATGGGTGCCTGGTACCCATCTAGGTCAGAAGAAGGTTCTGGATTCTCTAGAACTGAAGTTATAGATGGCTGCAAACCACCATATGGGTGCTGGGTCCTGAATCCAGGCCCTCTTCAAGTGATCTTAACTGCTGAGCTATCTCTCCAGTCTCTAAGGTCTGAAAGAATGAACAAAGTTTCCTGGAAAAATAAATGAAAGAAAGGAAGAGATCCAGGATGCTTCCTGGATAAGGTGATGATGGTTAGAGATCGTAGGAGAGAGAAATCTCTTTACTGGACAAGAAGGAGAAGCTCAAAGACCATGTGGCCTTTTGAAGACCCACCTGCAAATCCAGACCCAGGTACTGAGCAAAAGACAGGATCCAGCAGTGGTTACAGGAAAACAAACTCAAAACACAGAGAACACACATCCAGATTGGCAAGTAGTTGAAAAAAAATCACTGAAGTGGCCCAAATGCCTTTCAAGTTATCTAATGGGCTGTTTCTATTTCCTGCTCCTACAGGCCTCCACCCATTTGAATCCAGGTCATGTCAAGCATTATGAAGTGAACAGTGCCTTTAGGTGAAAACACACCGTGTACGAATCATGCTTTCTCAGCTTGTCTAGCTTATGCCTTTGGTGACAGGTCATCTTGTGTCTAAAAAGAGCACGGTGTCTTTTTTTTTTTTTTTTTTTTAATCATTATTGGCAGCACTTGGTGAGTACTCACTAAGCAGTCAGTGCTTTGCTTGCCACTTTGCAATTATTCTCATTTAATCTTCACATCGACTCTCTGAGGTTGTGCCCTGGTCTTCCCTTCTTGGGGTTTAAGCCATTATGGCTTAGCCATTCCTCCAAAGGGGGCGGGGGAAGGTAATTGAATTTGAGGTTTGAACCAGAAGTCCAGTATGAGTTCCCAAGTCCTCAATGTGCAGTATGACTAAACCCGCTGGAGGAAATATACTCTCCAGGAATGCTGAGCACTTCCTGTGCTCCAGCTGTGGAGCCCCAAGGTGGTAATGTAAAGTAACAAGCGTCTCAATCCCTTGCTCTCCAGCTTCTCTCAGAGACACGCCCACTAACCCTGGCTCCACCTATGATGGTTCAGATTGATTATCAGCTTTACAGGAAGGAGAGGAGCCTCTGGACTTGGCCACAAATGACTGTCTTGGTGTTATGAATTAAGATGGAAGACATCTCCTAAAACTGGGTGGTGCCAACCCCATGTGCTATCCTACTGCAGTGCATAAAAGGGAGTGTATAGGTTCCATTTCCTGTAGGAGTGATATATATATTTTAAAAAACTACTTGAAAACGAGTTTTCTGCTCACAATTCTAGATTACATCAGAATGGTAGGGAATTTTGCAGTGGCAGGAACTTTGGAGAACTGGTCACTTTACCTCCATACTCAGAAGAAAAGAGTAATAGATGCGTGCATATTTGTGTTCAGCTTTCTTTCTCCACTCCTAGACAGGTCAAGCCTGTGTAGGGAATAGTGCCACCATAGTGGATGGGTCTCCCCGCTTACGTAATGCAACCAATTGTGCTGGCCCTACACCAGGCCAACCTGGTCTAGATAGTCTCTCTCTCTCTCTCAACAAGACTCTCTTCCAAAGTGTTACTAGAGTGTGTGATGTTGACAAAACTAATCACCACAAGAAGAAAGACTCACAGCCCAGCAGGTAAAAGTAATCTCTGCACAAGTCTGACAGCTTGGTTTTGATTCTTGGAACATATGGTGGATGGGGAGTAGTCACTCCTTAATATTTTCCTCTGATATTGTAGTACACACCTGCTTCTATTCTATTCACACACACACACACACACACACACACACACACACACACACACAGTACTGTTATTCATGTAGTACTGATAGATATAATTTAAAATTTTATATAAAAGAAAGAAAGAGTGAGAGAGCCTAGTGTGGTGGTGTAGGCCTTTAATCTCAGCTTGGAGGCAGATTCCTATGAGTTTGAGGCCAGCCTGGTCTACATAAGTTAGTTTCAGGCTAGCCAAGGCTACATAGTGAGACCCCCATCTGAAGCAGAGGGATGGTGGCTGCAGCAGTAGGGGTGGGGGCACTAGCTGAGCCCCAGCATTTATCGCTAGCTGTTTTCTAACTGAACACCACGTGGGTAGCTGTTTCATGCTTCTGCCTCTTAGGGTTTCCACACCCTTAACCTGTGAGCCCAAATAAACCTCTTTTTCTTTAAATTGCTTTTGTCAGAGAATTTTATCACAGTAACAGAAGTATTCAAGACATCCATCTCTGCATCCCAGCTCTTTGTGGCACCCTTATGCTCTGCTCTGCACAGAAGGGCCCCTTTATACAGAATCTCTTTCCTTGTTTTGTTTGTATGCATGTAGCATATCCACATGTACATGTGTTTGTGTACGAAGGGGTTCATGTGCACCTATGCCAACATGCCTGTGGAGGTCAGAGGTCAAGGACAGGTGTCTTCCTCCATCTCTACCCAAGGTCTCTCCCTCAACCTGGAGCTCAGTGACAGCTAGCGAGGTTGGCTAGTAAGTACTGGGGATCCTGTTATGTTTGCACCACCTGTACATTTAGTTCTGGGGTTACAGCCAAACCCTGGCTTTTTAAGTGGATTCTTGGGGAGTCTTACCACACTAGCTCTCTGTTTTGCTCCTGAGAGGGCTGTGCTAGCACCACAGAGGTTCAGGAATTTCCTTAGAGACATCCTTGTTCTGAGCATGTTAGATCCACTCAACTCATGTTCGTCAAGTGCCTGCTGGGTACTAGAGTCTGTGTTTGTCACTAAGATGAAAAGTGAGAGACCTTGGCTTTGGCTGCAGAAGGCCTAGAAGGAAGGCAAGTCATGTTGTCTAGGTGATCAGATTAGACGTCTGCTTCCTATAGCCTTGTGTTCCCAGTTGCCTGGAGACTTCAAGGGCCTTTTTAGTTTAAGAGGAGACTCAAATCCAGAAAGAATCCTTGTTCTGCAGTAAAATATTAGTTAAGCCACAAATTCATTGTTATAAACCATCAAACATATTGCTATTATAAACTATTAAATGTATTGCTATAAACCACAAAACATTCTTGCAGATATCAAAACAAACAAGAGGGCTGAAGAGATGGCTCAGTGGTTAAGAGCACTTGCTGCACAAGCAAGAGGAGCCAAGGTCTAATATCCAGCATTCCCTAAAAGCTAAACATGACTATGCACAGGCCTTGTTCAGTGAAAGACCCTGTTTTCCTAAACCAACCAACCAAAACCAACAACAACATAAAAGGAGAGTGATAAGCACAGATATTTGACATCCTCCTCAGGCCTCTGCATGCACGTGTACCTGCACACATATGCATATTCAACACACACACACATACACACATACACACACACACACACATCCCACACCACCACCACCACCATCAATAATAATAACAACAATCTGAAATCACATGGATTTTTGTTGCTGTTGTTTTTTGTTTGTTTGTTTGGTTGGTTTATTTTTTGAGACAAGGTTTCTCTGTGTAGCCTTGGCTGTCCTAGACTAACTTTCTAGACCAGGCTGTCCTCGAACTCACAGCGATCCGCCTGCCTCAGCCTCCCGAGTGCTGGGATTAAAGGTGTGTGCCACCACCGCCCGGCTATCACATGGATTTTACACTAGGGTGCGATGTGGGAATAAAGAGAACATAGCATTACACGCTATGAGCCCAATGAGAGGGGGAAAGGTCAATTGTTTTAATGATAGTGATTATATCAAAATAATGAGTTCTGATGGTTGCTTTCATTGTAATTGGCTTAAAAAATAATTTATTAGCCTACCCATCACTCATCACAGATCCTGCCATGAGAAAGCCCACTGCCAAGGAAAAAAAGGGGCTGAGTGCAAAAGAAAAAAGAGCTCACATGAAAAATTCTTTCTTTCTTTCTTTCTTTCTTTTTTTTTTTTGACTTAGAGAAGACCACTCCCAAAGAGAAGGCATCACTACCATATCAGGTAACATCCTTGACACCCTGGCTGATGATGCTCTGGTTGACTGGAGAGGATGACATGTCGCCATAGATGTCTCTGTTCTGGTTTGGTTTTTATGAATGGAGTCATACAATATGTAGACCTTCATGACTGAGTCCTTTGAACTCTTGGCAAAGATTCATCCATGTTGTCCCTGTGTCAATAATTCCTATCATGGTCAGATAATATTCTACTCTATGTGTAGACCATATTTTATTTACCTGTTCACCTGTTGGTCTGCACTTGGACCTTTTTTTTTTTTTTACTTCTCGGTCACTCAGAATAACGCCACTCTAAACTTCGTGTGAATTTTTTTTTTGCAGGCATATGTTTTTATTTCTGTTGTATGTGTGTGTACTTTAGAAGAGCTACTAGGTCACATGACAGCTCTATGTTTAGTTGTCTGGAGAGCTTTAGACTATGTTCCAAAGTGTTTATACTATTTTGCATTTTTACTACCTGTATATGAAGGTTCCAATTCTCTTCATCATTCCAGGTCATCCCCTGACTTTTTTTTTTTATTGTTATTATAGATAGGTGTGAGGTGGTAGCTCATTGTAGCTTTGTTTTCTATTCCCTAGATGATTAGGTCTGTTGAGCAGATTTTTGTCTGTCTCTTGGTTATGTATCTTCCTTGGAGGAACCATCCAGATCCTTAGCCGAGATCTTATCTCTTAAATATGATGCTGCATTTTCCCTTCCTGTTAGGGAGTAATAAGCATGCTAAACAGTCAGCACTTAAAAAAAAAAACCAATTTAGTTATGTAATTAGGGACTTTGTACAGAGCATGTTTGTCAGGATTCCATTGTTACAACCCAATATCAGAGAGGATTAATTTATGAAAAGAAAGATTTACTGAAGGCCACAGTTTTGGAGAGTGCATTCGGTGTATGTCACAAGCATCATATCATGACAAAGTACACCACGCAGCAAAACCAGTCACATCATGAGTCAGGGAGCAAATAGAACAAGACTTGGGGCCCATAATCCCTTTGGAGGGCACACCTGCAGGGACCTAGCTTCGTTCCACTGGGCCCCACTTAGGGAAGAGCCTGTCACCTCTGTATACCTCCACCCTGAAACCAAGTTCTGAACACATGGTCCTTCGGGAGACGTCTAAGACCTAAACTACAGCTCTGGCTTTTTAAAGCTTACTGCACTTTCCTGTCTTATTTTTGTTGTTGCTGTTCTTGCTTTTGTGATTTTTGGGGGAATTTGTATTCATCTGTACTTGTCCAGATTCTAAGCATCACTTAGAATGCTGCTCTTAGCATCCCAGACCCTTGGTGCTACAGGTTCTTGGTCCTCTTTAAAGTCCTGTAATATTTTAGTTTTTCCAAAAATAAAATATGTTGCTTGGTGTTTAAAATGTTATTTGTGGTTCTGGGGAGACAGCTTGCTGTTTAAAGACCTTGTCCTGCAAGTGTGAAAATTGGAATTTGGATCCCTAGAATCCAAATGCAGGGTGCTGTGCACTTGTAACTCCAGCTCAGGAAGGCAAAGACAGGACAGCTTTCAAGCAAGCTGACCAGGGAGACTAGCCAGACCAGTGAGCACATGTACACACACACACGTGTACCCCCACATGTGCCTACACACATCTGAATAGCTCCCCGTAAGAATCCAACTGCATGGCATTCTGAAGAAGGGAAAACTATAGAGCAGGGTGTCTCCCCGATAGATTTCGAAGGTTACAGGTAAAGAAGGGTGTGATAGACCCAGTGTCATCCTCCTGTCTCAGCTTCCCGGGTGCTGGGATTACAGAAATGCATTTCTGTAATCCTATTTTAAGTTACTTTAAAGAGAAATAATAAATTATTATAGAAAATCCAACCTCTTCTTTCCCCAGGGAAATTGTTTTTGTTTATTTTCTAGCCATTTTACATCCATTATTGCTTTAGATTCCTCCCCTAAAATGGCATTGAAATAGGTCTCTGGAAAGTAAGCTTAACAGCTATTTGTTGTCCACAAGTCTTTTCCTTATTTACTTTAACTGCCATGTAGCCTTTCATTGTGTGAATATGAGTAGATATTTTGTTTTGGTTTTGTTTGGTTTTTTGAGACAGGGTTTCTTTGTGTAATAGCCCTGGCTGTCCTGGAACTCTCTTTGTAGATCAGGCTGCCCTCAAACTTCACAGAGATCCAGCTGCCTTTGCTTCCGGGGTGCTGGGATTAAAGGTGTGTGCCACCACACCCGGCTCCGAAGTTTTAAAATACCATTTTAGCACATATTTTAATGATATGAGGAACTGTTAATGTATATTGTGAGATTATGGACATCTTCTGTTCTTTCCAGACCTGTGCAGTGAATAAGCATCAATTTTACAATGTTTTAAGATGTGATATAAACAGAACCATTACTATGGAAACAGGAGTATAAGTTCCTGAAACTGTCATGTTCTGTCTGGCCTCCATTGGTAGTGTCCCCTGATGATCTCTAAGCTGTCCCAGCCTGTTTCTGCCCAGCCATCTTGCAGGAGCAGCTGATTGTCCCCTGTCCCAATAGTTACATCTCCTTGGTCTTCACAGCACACTGGGGTAGTTTTGATGCCTAATTCCCACAACAGGATTGGGTATAATTATGCCTGCTGTGATATTATGGGATTGGATATAAATATTCTTGCTACCCGTGAGCCGGGTTTATTTCTATTCACAGCTCACCATCTGGCTTTGGTACACCCTCTCCTAGCAGAGGGGAGGGAAGAACTTTATTCAAGCCAGGAGTAGAATGGAAGTCAGATCAGAGATTTCAATCAACTTCCCGACAGTCATCTCAGCCTATATGATGATGGTGCTGGTGGCGGGAATCGAAAGACAGAAGCGCAGGGTTGCACAGACCTATTTGCACCTGATGCTGAACAGACAAGCAAAAATATCTCCATGTCTCTCCCTGAGCCTGGGCAGGCTGGCTCAGACTGTCCTGTGTCACCATGGCCATGAAGCCTCTCTTCACAGAGGTGTCCAGGTGCCTACCTTTTGCCTCCAACTCTGGACTTAAGTCCCACATTTCTTTCTGGTCTCTGGCTAGTTTCCTTCTGTCTGCTCTGATCCATCATCAAACTGAATTTATACTATAGCACCCTCGGATGCCTAAACTAAGATTTCCTATTTCTCCCAGCGGTAAATACGATGATCCTGGTTACCTAGGAGAGGTCTTTGTCTGATTTCTGCCCAGCCCCTTGTATCTCAGAAGAAGGCAAGTCTTGCAACACTTTGCCGTATTTCGCACAGTTCCTGGTTCTCAGAGATGAGCAACCGAACAGCTATTTGTTAACTGAATGAATGAACTACTGTGTGAGATTCTTCTTGATCCTCATTCCCCTGGCCGCCTCCCTGGCCTTATTACTTCACACCTGGGCTGGTCTGTGTCTCAACTGGGTACTCTGTCCACTTTCTTGGCACTAGCTCCTGCTATTGCTGCCATCAGCCAGGTTGCCCTGTGTGCCACCTCCACCACACCATTCTCTGTTTAAACACTCTTGCTGAGTCTTCATTGGCTGAAACAAAAGTTCAAAGTCCATAGCTTAGCTTTTAAGGCCACCATACTCTGTCCTGACTACTATCTAATGCACTCAACATTCCTAAAACCTCTTTTGATTTGTTTGGTTTCCCCCTTCAACTCCACACCCCTGTGACAGGGTCTTGCTATGTAGCCCAGGCTGGCCTCAAATTAGTAGCACTCTTCCCACCTCAGCCTCCTGAGGGCTAGGATGACAGGCACAGGACACCACATGCAGCCGCCTTTGCTCCCTTGTTTGCTTCTACACACCCTGCTGTTGATCATCCATAGCTATGTCCTGCCTCCTGCACCTTCTCAACAGACGGTCTCATTTCTGTGTGTTCTCCACACCTCAACATCTCACTATCCTAACGCACATTTATTCTAGTATACCAGGTTTCCTCAGATCATTTTGACCCAGTCTAGAATTTATTGCCTGTGCCATTGTAGGATAATCAGTTATGTTCTGAATTGTGCCATATTTTACTTTGTTGCAGTGAATCTATTGCTTACCCCTGTGGGCTTTTTCTTTCTTTTCTCTGCTTGGCTTAACTAAGTATATCATGTATTCCTGCAAGGAAGACCACTCTTTTTTTTTTTTTTTTTTTTTTTTTTAAGGAACTTTTTTGTTTAAATAAGTGCTTTTGTGTTTCGTTCATTTATTCTTCTATGTATCCTCATCAAGGCAAGTGACGCAGGCTAGCCAATCCCTTGCCACACTCTTTCAGGGATGACTTATTAGTGTGGTTCATGACCCTAACTAGTTTAATTACAATCTTCTAAGTCCTTTGTCATACTGGAGCTGTTGGAGAGTTTCACCTGGGCTCTGAGACTTGGAAGGGTGTGAGTCGAGACTCACTAGGTTGCTAGTTAGGCAGGGCAAGGCGGTCTGCTCTGCAGTAGGAGAAGCTGCAGCCAAGACTCAGAGAAAAGCAGAGGTGAGAAAAGGAGTCTAATGACAGCTCTGGTGTCCCTAGACTAAATTACGCCTGAGCCAGATTTGCCCGTGACATTTGAATCACTAATGGAACACATTTCCTCCTCTCCATTTGGACTAGCTTGGATTTTCGTTGTTTTAACTGGCAGAAGCTAGGACCCCTTGTAGAATGAGGTGAATGGGTTTCTCTTGTTACTTTCACACATGACATTTTGTTGCTCTGCTCACTTTTATTTTTATATGCTTTATAAGTTTGTCAATCATTTTATAGTATTTTGAAAATGCGGAAAAGTCTAAAGGTAAAAATGAAAGTTGCACATATACCCAGCACTTGAAGGCCCACCAAACACATTTAGCTCCCTTTATCCTTTTTTTTTTTGCTTTTATAGACTTAAAAAAAATTGTGTGTGTGTGTGTGTGTGTGTGTGTGTGTGTGTGTGTGTAAGCCAGAGGTCGAGACCAGGTGTCTTTCCTAGATTGGTCTACACTTTTATTTGAAACAGGATCTCATGATGAACCCGAAGTTCACTAAGTTTTAGGGATCCACTTGTCTTTGTCCCCTCCCCCAGCCCTGGGATTATAGGACATACAAACATGTTTGTCCATGCTTGGGCTTTGGGACCCCAAACCCAGGTCCTCAAGCTTGGGTGGCAAGAGCTTTCCTAACCGAGCCATGTAAAATCATTATACTGTATGTTCAGAGAGGAGAGAGAGAGAAGGGAGGCAGAAGAGATATTAGGAGATTGTAAGAGAGAAAGAGGAGAGAGAAGAGATGACACTTGTTTGCTTTAAGTCCACATATTCTTCCTGGTTCCCAGACGTGATAGAAGATGTTCTGTACCATGGTCTTAAACAGCTCTCTGGACTTTCCACAGCAATGCCTGCTTAGGTTGCTGTGGGTGCATAGGTCTGTGTCCCAGTGGGTGCGGAAGAGCTGCTTCTGCAGGCTTCAATTCAAGATGGTCAATTTGCAATCCTAGCAAAATCAATCTATTGGAAACTAACGAGGCACAAATAGTTCATGCACTTTGAGGCTGATCTGGCAAATGAGATAAACAGGGTTCAATCAGCAGGGAAAATCGATGTTGCAAAAATGCATTTCAATCTAGCCTCATTTCCCTCTGGGGTGCCCACGACATCACATTCTATTGTTCTGATGCTTCTGTGGCAATTCTGGTCTAAGCCTCTGAAAGCCAGGCCAGGGCTTCACACCCACAGAGGCTGCTAAATGCCAAGGTTTGGTGCTAAGACCGAGAAGCTCAGGGCAGCCACTGTGTACAAGGAGTGAATACTTTCTGTTTTGTAGTCAGCCACTGGCTTCTGTTTCTAAACCACTCTGGGTGTCAGGGACACAATCAGCAAGTGATATGATCTTGTGGACGCTCTTGGAGAGCAAGTCACAGGAGTATTATGTCACTAATTTGTTATTAATTTACATTTACAAAACAAAGTAGGGTGATGTTTTAGTCTTATAATATTTTGTGACACTAAGCTTATTTTTCCTTAAATACACTAGCAAGATATTATTATGAAAAATGTAGAAACTGCTGGTAAGCAAAAAGAAACAAATTAAGTAATCTCTATTAAATTACATCTGTCAGGTTTACCTCTACACATAATTATTTTTAAGGATGGAGAGATAGCTCAGCCACTGGAAGAATGTAGACTGCCCCCTGTGTTTGAGTCCTAGCACCTACACTGGGTGGATCACAAAGCCTGCAACTCCATAGGGGGTCCAACACCTCTAGCCTTTGCAGACACCTGCGTTCATGTGCACATACCCCCACATATACACAATTTAAATATGAAACTATCTGTGCTAGTCTATAACCTACTTAAACGTCTTAATATATCAGAGCAGCTATTACAGACAGGACTTTCTTCTGTCATGTAATATACTCTGTGTGGTTGGAGCTCACTAGGTCTTCAGGAGACCCGGCTGGAGTAAGCTCTCCAGGGAAGTGTGTGGGCTGTGAGAAAGCACCAAGTCTCATCCTAGATAGGGTGTCTTACAGGAGCCGGAACCCAGCAAGGACTTGGCTGTCACAGCCTGGCTGGTCAGCTGGCACCAAGGCAACCAGTGGTAATAAACAGACACTCAAATTCCCCCCATGGGGTCATTAGGTTAAATCCAAGGGTGTTTAGGACACGGAAGGCACATGTGAGATCCAGGTAACGGAGAAGGCTGGGGTCAGGTCACCTGGGGCTCTACAGAAGCAACGGGTAGTCTGAAGTAGTTGCTGCTCTCCTCCAGAGTAAGGACTCACTCAGCTCGTGGCAACAGTGTAGGATGGATGGAAATCTGGTAAGTAGTTGTTAAAAAAAAAAAAAAAAAAAAAAGAATGCTGGCCCTTCTTCTTCCTAGTGATCCTGGAGGTTAGCTCAAGAAGGCGTCTGTGGTAGACACCCTCTACCCATCCTCTCTACCTTCCCGGCCCACCCTAAAGAGTATTCTCTGCCATTCATACAAATCCACGACAGAAATGACGATCCAACTTAATAAGACAGAATCTCTGAACACATATTTCTACAAAGAAGACACACAAGGGCCAAACAGGCACAATATTCAATGCTGTTGGCCAAAACCACGGTGAGAGGCCACTTCCGACTCATTAGCATGGCTGCTATAACAGCTATAGACAGCTGCATGTATTTGGGAGGATGTAGATTACAGGCCTCCTGCGTTGCGTGAATGTCGACGCGCTGCTTTGGGAACAACCAGTCAGCTCCTTAAGAAGCAAAACACAGGGTAGCATCCATTTATATGCCCAAGAGAACTGAAAACACGCGTTCACACAAAAAGTTGTTCAGTGAGGTTCACAGCATCATTGTTTCTAACAGCCAAACAGTAGAAACAAGGCAGCTGTCTGTCAAGTGACGAATATATAAAAAATTGTGACATATCTATATAATGGAATGTTATTCAGTCATGAAGAGTAGCGAAGTGCTGACACACGCTACAAAGTGAACCTTGTAAATGAATGGAGCCAGGCAAAAGGCTGGGAACCCAGCTGGACAAGCAACCCTGGGGTTGTGGAAAGAGAGCTCTCTTGCCATTCTTCTCTCTCTAGCCACTCTCTAGAAACTCTCTCTCTCTCTAGCCACGTGCTATATGATTGCATTTATTTGAGATGTTCAGAACAGGCAAATCTATAAAGACAGAAAGTACAGTAGTAGTGACTGCCAGGAACTAAGAGGAGAGGGGACATGTGAGGGAACTGCTGATGGCAATAGAAATAGGGTATCTTTTTGCAATGATGAGAATGTTCTGGAATTAGGTAGTTGTGTTAGATGACCGTACAACCTCACAAATTGGCTTTCTGGCCACAGTACCTACCGCTGTCTTGCAACCGCCCATGAATTTTTTGTTCTTTCCTACAAGACTGAGCATGGAGGGGTGAGGCCTTTATCTCCATGTTCAGGTGCTCCAGCTCTGAGTGAGGATCTGGATAAGAGTAGGCAGCCATATAAGGCTTATAACTTGAGTGGCTAGAGACTTCTCTTTGCACGACACCAGGGTTGCTCGTCCAGCTGGGTTCCCAACCTTCTTGACTTTTGGTTGTTAGAAGTCTAGGCCCAGCAATCTCTGGAGTCAGAGTGGGGGTGCACTGACCCAGCATCCAACCCACAGTCTTGTCTAGTGTGGTCCTGAGTCCAGCTGCCACTGGCTTCACTGGGGCCCTTGCTTTCCTCTGTGGAGAGCTTGCTGTCAATACCCTTTCGCTGGGCTGTAGCCAGCTGTGCCAACCTGGTTCTAGCTTGTGTTTTGGCTCTGTCTCAACTACAAGACCAGAGAAGTTCTTGGCCCTCTTGGCCTAAGAAATAGGCATTTCTGTCTAGTTCTTTTTTATACAAAATCCAATTGTTCTCACTCTAACACTGGACAGGAATTATTCATGCATTATTTCCTTATTTATTTGGTTTAATTTGGTGCTAGGACTTGAACTTAGGGCCTTAATGTCATGCTAGGCAAGCACTCTATCACTGAGCTTTTATTCCCAGCCTGATTATCTCCTTCTTACCTGCAGAGCCAGGCAAACCCTGCTTCGATTGCCAAATGCCCCTGAGAACAGGTGGCTCTTCCACACTTCCTCTCACTGAGTGCCTTTGTGCTCAGATGAAGTGTTGGGGTCAGCTAGTCAGGGAAGCAGGTACCAAGATCCTTAAGAGGCATGGCCTCTGCTGTTCTGTGCCATGAGCTGAGGTAATGAACCAAGCAACCAAGTTTGGGACAGGGCAGATGTGCTGCGGTGATAAAAGCACTGAACGTTTGTGGATATCCCAGGCACCTTCTTTCTGTTCCTTCCCCTCAGTTGCCCTTTTGATAAATGCTCAAGAACAGAATTTCCCATCCCGAGGCATCCTTGTGACTTAATTTGGCTTCCTGAAATGAGTCCCTCAGTGAACTCTTTCAATTACCTCTGATTAAGTCTCCCGCAGCTTCCAGAATGTCAGTTATTCTCCATAACGTCATTGCTGTTGATCTTAAAAAGCCTTATTAAATTTACATTTGTTTAGTAGGCTAGTTGCCCCATTCCTTGTGTTGCTGGGTTTTTTCGCCCCCAGTTCATCCCACATGGTCTCTCTGGCTCTCCAGGTTCTCTATCCTTTCTCCCTTTCTTAGTGCCAACCTTCCCATATTTCTCCTCCTGTGTTCCCTCCCCCTCTCTCTCCAGCCTCAATCAGAGCGCCTCTCTGAGAGTTGTCAGCTAGAGGTACCCACCCTAAACACCATTTTTTCAAATAAAGTCTTGGGTAGGTCAATTACCCTGCAGTAGAATGTCTTCTGAAGCTCAGCGTTTTCTAACCAATGACTCTGCTGTCCCAGCCAGAAAAGATACGTCTCCTAGCAACGTCTTCAGCAGGCTGCCTTGTCTTTCTCCCTGCTGAGTCCCCAGCCAAGGGTGGTGGACCCTTCTGTAGGGTCACACACCCGTCCCACAGTGTCAAGGCAGCAGTTGACAACAGTACATCCTGATTTCTACCAAGGTCCACCTGGGACTTTTTTAAAAAAAATTTATTATATTTAGTTTGACTATCCAACAAACAGCATGTGCAGATGTCCAAGACAAACCTTGCACACTTGTTCAAGTACAATGTAGCACTTGGGGTTGTGTATACATGCCTTCACCCATCTGCACACATGTTTGTAGGCTGATAAACAAAGGTCTGGTGACCGGCATCTTAGGCTTAGTGATTTATATATATCTCCAGTATTTGTCCCCTTTGCTCTTGTTATTTTCTATATGGCCTGACCAATCTCCACTCATTTCACCAAGTTTCCCTAAGGCGGTGTCTATGGTCACAAGACTTTCAAAGAATGTGGAATTCTTGGAAGTGACCTTCCATCAAGTCTTTTTGTTTGTTTGTTTGTTTTTGTTTTTCTGTGGTGTTGGAGATGGAACCTAGGCATTGAGCTCTCTCTCTCTCTCTCTCTCTCTCTCTCTCTCTCTCTCTCTCTCTCTCTCTCTCTCTCTCTCTCCCTGTTGGTGTTTATATCAGTTCTGTACTTTTTAGGTACAACTTTTGTGCTTGTGTTTCTTTCTCTCTTTTCTGTACTACCATGCCTGGGTGGGAATGGAGTCTTTAAGGAAATTTTGCTGTTTCTATAACTTGTCACTGTCATCTAGATATCTGTCACTAAACTTATGTGACCCCATGGACAGAAGGCTGGTGGCTAGGCTTGTTCGTAAAACCCTGTTTCTCCTTCTCTTGGTTGCTTGTGCAGATGGCCTGTGGAGGGACACATGAGCATGGTTATGACTCTGGTTTGTGTGGAGGATTCTTCTGTTTTGTATTTTTATTTCTCTCACCAGTAGTACAGACATTGCTGGGAGCAAGCCGAGGCACATGAAGAGAAAATGAGGAGTTACTAATAAGATTAAACTAAACTTAAGTGAATTTTTTTTTTCAGTGTGTGTAAGCCCCATTGAGATGAGCAGACACAGGCTGAGATGTTATGGCATTTACAGTCTGCGTGGAGAGGGGCTGAGGAATAAAATTACTCAGAAATACACATGAGTTCATGCCAAATATGACAAGTTCCATATAAAAGGAAAAGGTGAAGTGTTGTGGGGCTGGAAAGCAGGGGCCTCCCTAGTTTCCTGGGGAGCTGGGAATGTGAGTGCACTTTATGAGACACAGTTGTGACAGACAGTAGAGAGTCCTAAGTGCCACTCAAGGCCAACGGTTCTTAACTTGTGGGTTGCGACTCTTTTGAGGGTTCCCAAATCAGATACCCTGAATATCAGATCTTTACATTATGATTCATAACAGTAGCAAAAGTACAGTTACAAAGTAGCAATGAAAAGTTTTATAGTTGAGGGGGAGTCACCACAACATGAAGAACTGTATCAAAGGGTTGCAGCGTTAGGAAGGTTGAGAGCCACTGCTCTAAGCTCTATCATGGGTCTATTGCTTAGGTAGGCCTTGCTATCTTCTCTCCTTAAGACAAATTACCTAATCTATAGGGCCCAGGTCTTTGATCAAACCCAGGGCCTAACACATGCGAGGCAGGTGTTCTACCATTGAGCTATATCCTTAACCCAAGGCTCTAGTTCAAAATAAAAATGCAGGATCTTTTGTTTAAAAAAAAAAAAAAAAAAAAAAAAAGAACTCTAGGAGAGGCAATCACAGCATTAAAGCAAGTGTGGGGTATGTCTCAGCATAGGCTGCTTGTCCTTAGTGTGAACCTTGGCCCATGTCCCAGTCAGGGTTCCTGTTGCTGTGATGGAACCGCACAACCGAAAGCCACTTGGGTAGGAAAGGGCGTGTTTGGCTTACGTTTCCACATCGTAGTCTATTGTTGAAGGAAGGTCGGGGCAAGAACTCAAACAGGGCAAGAATCTGGAGGCAGAAGCTGAGGCAGAGGCCATGGAGGGGTGCCCTTTCCTGGCTTGTTCACCATGGCTTGCTCAATCTGCTTTCCTGTAGAAGCCAGGACCACCATGCCTGGATGATACCCATCAGCGGCGGGCGGGACGGGGCCCTCCCCCATCAGTCACTAATTAAGAAAATGCCCTATCTTATGGAGGCACAGTCTTAACTGAGACTCCCCTTCTTTCATATGACACGAGTTTGCTTTGACATAAAACGAGCCAGCAAAGCCCACATGAACATGACTCTATCTCCGCTTCCTTGGGCCTCACCTTGGGGCAGCAGGGAGACACATATATAGCACCAGGCCTGCCTCCCAGCTAAATCAGTGAATGACTGGAGAGAAGGGATGCATTGGTGCAATTAAACCTAACGATCTCTTAGGTTGATTTTATTCTGAACTTTTATTAGACCACAGGTTGGGAGCTGTTCTTTGAGATTTTCTTATCCAATGCACCCAAATTGAACATTTGAATTGTTCTGACTTTTTTTTTTTTTTTTTTTTCTTCTCTATTCTAAATCTTGTTGCCTGGATTTAGTAGGTAGATTACAGACTCAGCTTCTCTGCCTTCTATTTCCCACTCCTTAGATAACCTCCTAGTATCGATAATGCCTTTACCTATGTTTGCTGTTTGGTGTGTCCCAGTGCATATAACGTTCCCAGCACTGGTACAGCAGTGCACAGCAGACCAGACAGGCAAATGACTACTTGCCGTTTTACTGCTTTACAGACCAGAAACTGTTTGTCCAGACTGTGGTGTAAATTAACAGGAGAGCCCGGGAAGTGTGTTTTGCAAAGCAGTAGGATGAGGTCTGGGTGAGGCTAAGCCCTGGGCTGAGGGATCCTGGGTTCTCTGTAGCTTCTTGCTCCCTTGGTTAGAGAGTGAGCTCCCAGGTAGTTAGGAGTCTTCAGTTAATAAAACACAAACAACATAATTGAGGATAGCAGGTGCTCAGCAAGGACTTGTTCCCTGATATCTAAGAACCTTTACAGCTGGGCCTCCCCTGGCCTGTGCAGCCACAGAGTCCTTTCCTTATCCCACCATGCAGCCTGCTAACTGGGAACTTGCTTGGGCTGAAGATTCTTGCCAAAGGCAGCTGAGAAGAATTAGTTGTGCTCCACTTGAAGGGTTGACCAGCCTCCTGTGCCGGATAGTTTTACAACAATGTGACACAGGCGAAGGTCATCTGAGAGAAGGGAACCTCGATTAAGAGAATACCTCCATAAAATGGGGCTGTAGGCACGGCTGTGGGGCATTTTCTTAATAAGTGATTGATGGAACAGGTCCTAGTCCATTTTGGGTGGAGCCATCAGCCTGGACTGATGGTCCTGGGTTCTATAAGAAAGCAGGCTGAGAGCTGGGCCATTGTGGTGCATGCCTTTAATCCCAGTACTCTGGAGGCAGAGGCAGGTGGGACGATGGGAGTCGGAGGCCAACCTGGTCTACAAAGTGAGTCCAGGACAGCCAAGGCTACATAGAGAAACCTTGTCTCAAACAAAACAAAACAAAACAAGGAAACAAACAAAACAAGAAAGCAGGCTGCGCAAGCCATGGAGAGCAAGCCAGTAAGTAGCATTCCTCTATGACCCCTGAACCAGCTCCTGCCTCCAGGTTCCTGCCCTGCTTGAGTTCCTGTCCTGACCTCTTTGATGATGGACAGTGCTGTGGAAGTGTAAGCTAAATAAATCCCTATCCTCCCCAAGTTGCTTTGGACATGGTGTCTTGTTGCAGCAATAGAAACCCTGACTAGCTGAGGCAAGTTCCAGACTAAACCTTGCTGGCTCCTCCCTGTCCCCTTTCTGCTATTCTGTAGGGACCTGGAGAAGATTCTAAGACAGAGAGCATAAAGTCAAACTACGTAGTCCGAGCTTGGTTAGCACTCTAGCTCATTATGATGGTCTGGTTTATTTGTCCCTCCTTCACATGTAAGCTGAAGAGCAGGGTCCTTTTAGTCACCTCAGGGCTCAATTTATTCATGCCCATGGAGCCTTGAATATAGATTGCATGAATAAAATCCCAGTGCCAGGAGAGCAGAGTATCCTATAACCTACCATTGTAGAGGCTGAGTCAGGAGGATGGCCTATGGTGTGTGTGGGGGTGGGGCGAGGGGCATCCTTTAATCCCAGCACTCAGAAGGTGGAGGTAAGAAGATCAGACATTCAGGATCATCCTCGGTTACACAGTAAGTTTGAGGCCACCATAGAACACAGGAGCGTCTGTCTCAAAAAAAAAAAAAAAAAAAAAAAAAAAAAAAAAAAAAAGCCTAAAACAAAAGAAACTATTAATAGGGTCTCTCTCACAAGGCTGTGAAAAATCAAATGAGAAAACAGGAAGCATTAGGCACCTGTTTGGTAGAGTATAACCAGAGTAAGCGCCATGAGCAAGCTTTGATCCCAAAGTCTTACATATGTTAACCTTGTTATTCTACAGAGCGACAAAAGGGCTCAGGGGTAAATAATTTATAGATAGCTAGGCTACACTAGCTGTTGTTTTAAGCTTACTGTTCCTTTCAAGCTCCCTGTGGGCAAACAGAGAGACCACAGGACTAGCATCTGGTGGCACCCGTGGCCAGCCCAGGGCAGAAAGGGTTAGCGGGGGCGCGCGCGCGCTGCCCGCAGGGATCCGCGGGCGCGCGCCCCGCTCTCCGGGACGCAGGCTTGGCGGCGGGCTCTTCCTTGCCTCCCCATTGGTGCACACGCCCCTTCCTGTCACGGCCGGCCAGGCCCCGCCCCCTGGGCGCTGCCGGAGTGGACGGTTCCAGGCCATGCTAATGAGGGGCTGGTCGCCGCCGCCCATTGGCCGGCCGCGGAGTGTCGGTGAAGTCAGCTCGGAGTAGCAGAAAAACAGAGCGGGGCTGACTGCAGCGTGGAGCGCGAGCCGGAGCTGGACGCGCGCAGCCCTTGCCGGGGGACCCGCGAGGTAAGCGGGCGGCGGCTGCGCTCTCCGGTGGCGGCTCCCGGGCGGGCGCTGCCGGCCCCCGGAGCGGCGCCTTTGTTCCGCGCGCGGAGGAGGTGCTTTTAAAGGGCCAGCTGTTGGAGGGACCTAGGGTTCCCCCACCCCACCACCCCCGCTCCCCTAGAGCATCCCCGGATGGCCGCAGGGGACCCCTGCGGAGCCATGCCTCCGGGCTGCTCCAGGTGTCCCCCCCACACCCCTTCAAGGAAAGTTGCTAGGACGCGGGGAGCTTGGGGGATTTCAGGTTTCTTTACGGCTTTTCGGTTTTCGGATCATGGCCTCTGCTAGCAGGGAATGTCCGCCCGCCTCAGGCTGGCTGCAGTGTGGGTGGATGGAGATGGGAGAGACCGGGTGGGTTTGCGCTGGAAAGTGAAAAAACTATTGAGGGTCTCCTCTGCAGCGGCTAGAGAGGAAGGAGGGAGCGATCGTCCGGATGAAGGCATTTCAGGTGTGTTCATTCATCAACACCCCGGCCCCAATCCCCAAAGCCGAATGGTGGTGGCAGTAGGGGTGCAAGGACTATGCTGCTGGCCCAGACCCATCTGCAGCCGCGCATGGTGATGGGTGTGTGTCCGTCCGGGGATACCTTGCCTCCACTCACAGTCCAGGCCCTTTCATCCTTCCTGTGGATGACAGCATCTTGCAAAGCAGCCGGTCACTAAAGGGACAGAAAGCTACTCCTTTCTCCTATTTCCCGGGCCGTCCCTCCCTGCTTTCCAGCGTGGTTTCCCTGATAAGCGGTAGTGACATTCAAGATAGAAGGGAAATAAAGCATAAAGTCATTATGCTCCTTTGAAGGGCGGTTTGCTGTCGAATTCTGTATCCTGGAACCTCTGCTTGTCATACTACGGCTTTGAAATTCATCAGTGCATGCTTCCCCCCCCCTCCCCCCGGGCAGACAGAATTTAATATGCATTGCTACATAGAAGCAGAAGGGATCCCTCTGACCCGGCTCATTTCATCCGGTCCGAGGGTTTTCCCAGAATGTTCTGGATGAGCCTTTGGATTTTTGTTTGAATCGCTGAGCTCTGGGATGCCTCTGTTGTCACAGGGCCGACCTACTGAAATTGCTCAAATTGATTTCCCTGTCAGTAGGCGGGAGGTTCATCTAGAGACACCATAGAACCTGCCTGGCATGTTAGGCCTCTTGACTTCGTCTCACCGCCCACCCTCCAACTCACCCCCTCCCACGTCCCCCCACTGGTTTGTGTGTCCTTTTTCTTCCTAGGTGAAGGCCAGGGATGGCTTGTTTGACCATATGTTTTTGTTTTTAATTTTTGAATAGATTTGAGTGTTTTTGGTTGGAAAGATAGCGTGGTGGTGATTCAAGGGTGGATGAAAAGTGTGTGTGTGTGGGGATGACAGCAGTGTCAATGACAGAAGACAGACATTTGGACATTTTATAACTTCAGCCTTTAGTGAGTGAGATGTCTACAGAGTGAGGTGTGTATGTGTTGGCTGTGAGGGGGAGGGGCGGAGGAGGAAGATAGTGCCAACAGTTTTCTGCCCCACCCTCCTGCTTACTGCCTTAAATAACTCCATGCCAGCCCAGCTCAGAGGTCTCCCTTTTGAGCCTGAGGGGCACCTTTGAAGAAGGTTAGGGAAGGGTTAGTTTTTGAGGCGTCAAAGATGGTATATTTCTCAGCTTGAAGGCCTGTGGTAACTGTCTGGTGACTTCTCTGCAGGCAGGCAGTACCTGAAGGAGGTGCTGTTTCCCCCTGTGGGGTGAAGGATCATCACCTTCTTCTGTGGAACACCTGCCTTTTGTTGGTTCTGTCTTCCTACCCCCTCCCCCCATAATGGTTGAGTTTCTGTAAACTTTGTGAAGAGATTGGGAATCTTGGGATGGAGATGAAATTATAGCAAAAGAAGAAAAGAAGATTGCTTCTTCCTGGCAGAACAAAGACCCGTTCAGCTCTTCTTTTTCGTCTCCTAAATAGAGTTGAGTGCAGATAGCAAGTGTGGAAGGACAGAGCCCACACTTGCTTTGTCTGTGTGTGTGGCCCTGGTAGCATCCTGGTCGCCCTAGCTTTGCTCTCTCTGGACCCTTCTCTGGGTATGGAAGCAGAGAGCACCTACTGGCAATTTAGGATTTAACCAGCCTGTCTTTAAAGGGGGAATGGATGATCTTTAAAAAAAAAAAAAAAAATGATGAAAGAGCTTGGGCCGGAGGCAGAACAGCTGGCTTGCTTCTGTTCTGGTCTGCAGCCTCTGGGCCATGAGCTTGTGGCCTACCCTATCTTGTTATTGGTGAAGAGGGAAAGCTTAAAGCAGTAGCTTTCTAGGGTTCCCACTAGTGCTTCTTAATTTAAATTCACAAGCACATTGTGTGATGGCGATTTCAGATTCTTTCCTGTTTGCTAGTCGGATGTTAAATTCTCAGTATTTAGCCATAGTGCTGAAAAAGCGCTTTAGAACTTGGGCTTCTGTTGGACTCAGACCACCTTTCCCTTGACTGGTGCGATTCATGTGGTTTTAGAGGATGTGAATTATTCAGAGCTAGAATGATCCAGAGCGAGAGACACAGACCTCCAAGTGAGGGGGTGTGTGGGGGAGGTGAGGATGGGATGACAGATTGCCGGGGAAAGGGCGTTTCCGTAATTCATTCTCTCCCAGTCTGTGTTTTATTTATGATTGCACAGGTGAACATTTAAATTTTGGGACCATGGGGAGGGGACCTCTATGATGGATCCATCCCGCAGCCTTCACTAGGGAGTAAGTGGTCATTTGTCTGAGGTCACACAGCTAACATGATGCAGAAGGGGCTCAGAATCTGGGTCTTCTGCTCCTGAGTGAAGCCTCCCTTCTGTGAGAGGAGCTTAAGATGGAAAGGAGAAAAGTGAGAGGAAACAAGAGATGAAGGCGAGGCTGGAGACTCCCATCTGTGGCTTCAGCCTTCGGAGCCAAGAGTAGAGCATTCCTGTATCCTTGAAGAGTGAAGGAAGAGACAGAGCCCCTGTGCTTAGATGTGTGTGTGTATGTGTGTGTGTTTTGTGAGTGTGTGTATGAGTGTATACATGTGTGTCTCTAGATCTTGTAAGAGTGTGTGTGTACACATGTTTCTTTGTACGTGTGTATGGTTTTGTGTGTGCATGTGTGAGTTCTGAGAGTATGTGTACATGTGTGTCTCTGTGTGTGTTGTGAGAATGTGTATGAGTGTGTGCATGTGTGAGTAGTGAGAGTGTGTGTGTACATTTATATCTCTGTGTATGTGTGTATGTTTTTGTCTGTGTGTGTGTGTGTGTAAGTGTCTGTAACTGGGGAGCTGGTGAGTGCACTGGTCCTGCCTCAGATTCTCCCTGCTGACTCTCCGATTGTAGAAAGAGGTTGAAGCTGCTTGGCTCAGAGTCAAGCAAGACCTTTAACTGGAACAGGCAGAACCTGAACACTCGGAGAGTCAGGTGTGCTGGGGGTGATGCTGGTGAGAACTGAAATTGGGCCCCGTTCTGCTGAAATTCCAGTTTCTTTTTGATATATGTGCTTTTAAATTATTTATTTATTTTTTAGTACAAAACTAAAGTTTTTCCATGGAATGGATCTGTTTTCACTGCAGGTAGCCTTCCCTCCTCTTAACTTCCATCATAACATTTTATGAGAGGACATTTCATGTATTGCCTTTTCAGAGGAGAGACCCGGAGCCCGAGCTCCTGAATTGCAGTTCGTCTTGGGGAGGTAGGGAGGGAGGCTCTGGTGGCCTGCACTGTGCTAAGCCTCACCCGTGTTTCAGTGAGCAGTGGCTAGCCAGAGCAGTGACCATCCACAGACAAGGATAAAAGGTGATTCTCCTTTGAAGTCTGTGGCCCAAGGCAGCAGCCATGAGGAGCGTGCCTTCCCCTGGCCAGCTCATAGGCCTAGGAAGTTGGTAGAAGGCTTCTCCAGCCTGCTTCAGGTGCATTGCGCCATCTTGTTGCTTTCGAGGCATTGCTTTTCTCTTCTTCTGCGTCTCCTTCCTCTGGCTACTTCTTTTTTCTCCCTTCCTGTTGTGCCTTTCTCCCTGCTCTCTTCCCTCATCCTGTTAGTAATACATCTTTGCAGTGTGTTTTAATGTATTATTGTCTCATTAGTTCTCTGTTCTTAATTTAAAAGTAGTTTAGTCTTTTCAAATACATATGTATTTTACACACACACACACACACACACACACACACAAAAGCAAACCTAATTAAACTGCTTTTTATTTCTGTGTGGCCTTCCATTGATTTTCTTCTCCCCCTTCTGTCTGTGGTCAGTAGTGGCTCTTTCTAGGGAAAAAAACCCTTTTTTTCCCAAGGTCTCTGTCATGTGGTTATTGTTTTAAAAACAAAACCAGCTATAACAGGAGAACAAAGTTTCCACCCTTATATTGTGAACCGCCAGGGACACCGTGTCTCAAGAGATGCGTCCTGTTTCTTGACTTCCTTCGATGGAAGAAGTATCATCAGTGTGTTTCATAAGGCGGCGTATGCTGTGCCAGAGAGGTTGCTGGTGCATGCGGGGCTCTTGTCAGTGAGTCTGGTAATGCTTAATGGTGGGAACCTGGTAGGCTCCTGCCAAGGGAGACCATCCAGGGAGAATATAGCCTGAAGGTTTTGTGTTTTGAAGGCTACACCAACCCAAGTAGCCAAAGCAGGACACAGAACCCTTTAGGAAAGACTCATGAATGCTGGCTTGAATTCAGGCGTATCCCGCCCACTTTGGGCAGAGCCACACACCAACAAGCTTGCTGGTGTGAAGTTCTAGGTGCTGTGATGGAGGTGTGTTGGTGAGGTTCATAATGTCCTTCGGCTCCAGTTTTATTACAGAGGTGGGATCTCTTAGACATTTTAATTTTGTGTGTGTCTGTCTGTCTCTGTACATATATATATCCATGTCTCTGAAGTCTCTGTGGATGCCCTTGGTAGCCAGGAGAGGGTGTCAGATCTCCGGGAGCTGGAGTTCGAGGTATTTATGAGTCATCTAACATGAGTGCTGGGAATTGAACTCAGCAATGAGTGGGAAGCGCTCCTTGTTGCTGAGCCAGCTCTCCAACTCCAAGATTTAGTGTTGGTGCTCAGTGGTCAGTGAGTTCAGGGTCTAAAGGGGCCCTCAAAAGCAAGAAGGTACCTCCAAGTCGCCAGTTCTTATGCTAGAGATCTACCTGGATTTTGTGTTCAACTCTGTAATATCTGTGCTGGTTTGAGTGCAAACGTATCTACATTGCTTTGCTGTTGAATACAATTGATGGTCCAGGAAAATGCTGTGTTTGTCTTGGGCTCTCTCCAAGTATTCACAGCAGTCTGTAACCCAGCTGGAGGAGCCAGGAGCAGGGAAGACGTCAGACCTGTTGGTGTTGAGAACTACCTTCCAGCCTAACTGGGTGGCTCTTCTCACGCTGAGGTTTCTTCCTTCACATGTGGCCTTTGCCTCTTTTTGTGGCGCCTCCAACTTTCAGACCCCCTCACATCTGAGAGACGTGCTTATTCCTCTGTTCAGCTCTTTCTGTTATTCTTGCTGGTTTCCTGGTCTTCTTCCGCCATCTTGTGAAATCTGGAAAAAGAGATAAATCTTTACCTAAGTGTTACTCACACATACGCTCTCTGTCTGTCTTTCTGTCTTCCCTCTCTCTCTCTCTCTGTCTCTGTCTGTCTCTGTCTCTCTGTCTCTCTCTGTCTCTCTCTGTCTCTCTCTCTCTCTCTCTCTCTCTCTCTCTGTCTCTCTCTCTCTCTCTCTCTCTCTCACACACACACACACACACACACACACACACACACACACACACACACACACACACACACCCCACTGAAATAATACTACAAGGATAACCTGAAGACCTATGAAGGAGGCAGAGTCATCCTGGTAACCCATTCCCTAGAGTCAGTCACCGAGTAGAGTGCCTGTTCTGCAGGAACAAAGCCCATACATTTGAGTGATGTTCAGCAATCCAGGCTAATGTTAGCTTCTTCTAGGACTCCGAGAAGGGATTCGCAGGGCTAAAGTCATGCGGTTGGTAGGACTGTGCTTACTGTGAGAAGAACCTGATTGCTCACTGATGCAGTTTTCGGAGGCTGCCTGCATTTTCTACTCAGGCCATCTTCTGTCTTCAAAGCTAGTGTCTTAGAGTTTCTATTGCTGCAATGAAACACCGTGACCAATAGCAAGCGGGAGAGGAAAGGGTCTCTTTGGCTCACACTTCCACATCGCTGAATGAGGACAGGACAGGAACTCAACGAGGCAGGAATCTGGAGGCAGGAGCTGATGGAGAGCAGAAGCAGGGGAGAGGTGTTGCTTTACGGCTTGCTCCTCATGGCTTGCACAGCCTGGTTTCTTATAGAACCCAGGACCACCAGTTTAGGGATGGCACCACCCACAATAGACTGGGCCCTTCCTCATCAATCACTAATTAAGAAAATGCCCTACAGGCTTGTCACAGATTGCTTTTTTTTTTTTTTTTTTTTTTTTTTTAAACAGGGTTTCTCTGTGTAGCTTTGGCTGTCCTGGACTTGCTTTGTAGACCAGGCTGGCCTCGAACTCACAGTGATCTACCTGCCTTTGCCTCTGGAGTGCTGGGATTAAAGGCATGCGCCACCACTACCCTGTGCCACAGATTGATTTTATAGAGGGATTCTCTTTCTTTCTTTCTTTTTTTTTTTCTTTCTTAAGACAGGGTTTTTCAGCATAGCCTTGGCTGTCCTGGACTTGCATTTTAGACCAGGCTGGCCTCAAACTCACAGCAATCCTGCCTCTGCCTCCCTGATGCTGGGATTAAAGGCATATACCACCGTGCCTGGCTTCGAGTGATTTTCTTAATTGAGGTTCCTGCCTCTCAGATGACTTTAGCCTGTGTCAAGTTGCCATAAAACTAGCTAGTGCAGCCAGCGCCAGTGCTGGCTGGCTGATTGAGCCATTCTGCCAATGGCTCTGATCATTACTCTCTCATCACTACCTGAATCCCTCTTCCACCTTTAAGGAGCTTGGTAATTACAGTGGGTCAGTCGCCTGGATAATCTAGGACAGTCTCCCATCTTAACATCAGTTAATTAGTAACTTTTAAAAATAGAAATGTATCTCCCCAGCTGTCCCCCCCCCCCCCGTGTGTTTGTGTGTATGCCCATGTGTGTAGGGGTGCCTGCAGAAGCCAGAAGAGGGCGTTGGATCCCCTGGAGCTAGAGTTATAGGCAGTCCTAAGCTTCCTATGTGGGTGCTGGGGGCGCTGATCTTCAGTTACTTTGAAAGAGCAGCAAGTGCACTTACCTGCAGAGCCATCTTCAGGCCCTGATTAGCAATCTTGATTCCACTTGCAACCTCAATTCCCCTTTGCCACATAGCTAAACATGTTCCCACTATTGGAGACTGGTATCTAGACACCTTTGAGGGGCCATTATTTTCCATTACAGTTACTTTCCCCCCTGTATTAGTTCTCCTGATACTACTGCCATACTTACAAATAACTCCGACTTCAGCCTTTTCCATCCTTTCAGTATGGCAACAGCATAGTTCTTGGTTACATTGGTTTGACTGAGCCTTATGATGTACTTAATGGTACTTTCTTATGTAATTTACTCACTTAGTCGCCTTACTTCTTCAACTTAGGTTTTTGTTTTTTTTTTTTTTCTCCCCGAAGTCTGACACAGCATTTTAAAACACCTGGGTGTCCTAATATGTTTGTTTTTATTTTGTCATGTGCCCCCCACCCGCATTCCTTTCCAGAGCCATCTACCTGTTTCCACTGTTCTTCGTTGTAGGCCTGTAGGCCTGTGGCATGACTCCTGCTTGGTGTCAGTCCATGGGTTGCTACTTCTGTTTTGATCTTTTGGCTTATCCCTCCAGAAGTTTCTGGGAGAGGGTCTATGGGAGCTGATCATTTCAAACTTGCATATACTGCGGTCTCATCTTTTACCAGCATTTGATTGGTGGTTTGGTTTATCTGGAATTTTTGGTTGAAAGGCATTTTCCATTATAGTTGTCGTTGTTGTTATTATTATTATTATTATTATTATTATTATTATTATTATTTGGGCAGGGTCTCTGTATCCCTGGCTGACCTGGAACTCACTATGCTGACCTAGCTGGCCTTGAACTCACAGGGATCTGCCTGCCTCTGCCCACCCCTCCCCATGTGCTGGGATTAAAGATGTGACACCACATCCCAACCCCTCCATTATAGTCTTTAAGGCACTGTCACACTGTCCTTCAGATGCCAATATTGAGACTGAAAATTAGTATGCTGTTCCTATTTTTGATAATTTATGGGGAACTTGTTAATGTTTAGATGTTCTCTCATTTTTCTATATTTAACTTTCCTAGTTTTAAAAATTATTGGTGTGGCCAGGTATAAGAGCACATGCTTGTAATCTCAGCACTTGAGGGTGGAGGTCTGGGGGTCAGGGCGAGCTCCAGGCACTCTGGAGCTAGAGGAAGCCAGTCTCTGATATCCACAAGAACACACTTTAGCATGCTTTTTTGGTAAAGGCTTACTTTCTTCAAAACCTGGGACATTTCCTATGTGTGAATAGTCAGTTTCCTTTTCTCCATTTTGCTGTCATTTGTCTTCAGAAGTCCTCTTAGTTAGATTTCCTGGATTGAGTTCATAATTTTAAAAGTTGTAATTTCTTATTTTCTTTTTTTATTACTTTCATATTTTTATCTCCAACCTTTTTCCGTTTTTAAATGTCTGTATTCATGTTTTTATGTTAAGTATAAGTACATGTTTTACTTCCTAAGAATGCCTAGTCCCTGCAGCATTTCCCTCCTTCCCTCCCTGCCTCCCTTCTGTCCCTCTTTCTCTCCCCCTCCCTTTCCCATCCCTCCCCTCCATGTCCTAGGCTGGACTTGAACTCTAGATCCTCTAGCCTGTCTCATTGCTGGTATTACAGATGTTCTTCACAATGTCTGGCTTCTTTATTTTTACTTTTGATTACTTTTGGAAATTTTCTGCTTGTTTTTGCATTGTCTTTGTTTCTTCCAAGTCCCCCTTTCTGCTTATTTTGGTTGCGGTGTTTTCCACTAGAGCCATCTTTCCGTGTTTGCTGATCCTTGCTTATTCATTTGTGTTTTAAGGGTGGGCATGTAAATGCTGATGGGGCATCTGTGGGACATGGGAGGGACCTGTTAATTTCCTCGGAGGGTCATCCAGCAGAGAACCTTTTTATTTATTTCCCCATGGAGAAACCTAGGTATCAGTAGATATTTCTGGGGCTTTCCTACAAAAGGTTATCATAGAGAGGATTCAGCTCTGTGTGTGTGTGTGTATGTGTGTGTGTCCATCTATCATTGTCTGTATGCCTGCTTTATATCTCTCTGTGTGTGTATCTGTGTGTCTGTCTGTATGTCTGTGTGTGTGTGTCTCTGCATATGTGTATGTATGTGTGTCTGTACCTGTATGTGTGTGTGCATGTGTGTGTGTGTCTGTGTATCTTGTATGTCTGTGTGTTTGTATGTGTATCTATGTCTGTGTGTCTGTGTCTCTCCCTGTGTGTGTCTGTATCTGTCTGTGTAGTGTCTGTGTGTATGCCTGTGTGTATACATGTTTGTGTGTGTCTGTGTATCTGTATGTCTCTGTGTGTGTGTAGGGGGCGAGTGGGTTATTGTTACCTTTGTCTGCTCTGGAGGCTTTCACTCAATCCCGCTGTTCTAAGCGCTGCCTCCCTTTGCTGAGCCTGAGTCTTCTGCTGACAATACCAGTTGAGAAACTTCAAGAAAGGAACCCAAGTCTGATTGCTCCTTGTCCAGTCTTTCAGGAAGTAAGCTCTCTTTTCCCCTCCCATTGCACCCCCTCACCTGCTTCTCCCCTCCAAAATCACTGTTGCCTCTAGTTCCTGAGCACTCCTCAGCTTCTGTGCCGGGGTTGGCCACTACCTTAGTGGTTCCTTTCCTGCCTGGTATGTAGCAGAGTAGACAAAGCAGATCCCCAAGTCAGCTGCCACACGGTTATCAACTGGGTCTCCCTGGGCTCTCCAGGCATATCTTGGGGGGCTGTTACATTCATTCCATTAAGAAGCAAGTTTCTTTTTAGTTCTTTGATGGGATTTGAGAAGGCAGAGGAGAAACTGGCAGCGGTCTGATTTTATTAGAACGTAGTTCATGTCTTTAGCCACACTCTTCGGCTTATGCTTCCCAATACTGAATCTAAGCCCATGAGATACCACCCTGCGCACACCTCTGTGGTTCTGTGAATTGAACCCTGGGCTTTGGGAATGTTAGCAAGTGCTCTACCAATCTGGTGTAACCTCAGGCCTGAGGTAATTGAATATATTTTTCTAAGGCAGTAGGCATACAGTCATTAGACTTCCAGACAGACCCAGTGATGCCGTTTTACAAAAATAAATCATGGTTTATTTTGAAAGAGACAGAATCACAGGCAGCAGATCCCGCCTGTACTCTCACTATGTAGAAAGAGAAAAGCCATAAAACATCATCATGGACCACTGGGATCATGAACGGTGACGCTCAGGAGCTGTATTTTGCCCCATAAGTAACCACATGGGTTATCTTGAGAAGTCTGTTAGCTTATCTGGGTCTCAGTTTACTCAGCCTACTTGGTCTGGTGTTAGCTTAGTTCTCTATATTGCGGAGCTACTGTGTTCAAAGCTTGTCTACTCATACTTTTATGCCAACTTGCCACAAGCTAAAGTCATCTGAGAGGAGGGAACCTCAATTAAGAAAATGCCTTCATAAGGTCAGGCAGTAAGCAAGCCTCTCGGGCATTTTCTTAGTTAGTGGGTGGAGTGGGGGAAGGCCCACCCCATTGTGGGTGGTGTCATTCCATGGGCTGGTGGACTTGGGTTCTATAGGAAAGCAAGCCAGCAAGCAGCACCCCACCACGGCCTCTACATCAGCTCCTGCCTCCAGGTTCCTGCCCTGTTTGAGTTCCTGTCCTGACTTCCTTTGTTGCTGGAGTGTAAGCCGAATGAACCCTTTCCTCCCTACCTTGCTTTGTGGTCATGGTGTTTCATTGCACCAATAGAATCTTAAACTAAAGTAACGTAGTATTAGGATCCTTCCAGAACTCACTGCTCAGGTAGTCTTGTAGTGTTTTGCATGTCTGTTGTGGTATTACATTGGCTCTATGTCTTTCTCTAAAGCTCGGTGTCTCCTTATACACTTTCTTTCTTGCTCTTTCTAGGCTGTGACCGCCTTACAGAAATGTATTATAGTCATCTTTCCATCTTCGGTATCT
Organism: Acomys russatus; assembly: GCF_903995435.1. Taxonomy (NCBI): domain Eukaryota; kingdom Metazoa; phylum Chordata; class Mammalia; order Rodentia; family Muridae; genus Acomys; species Acomys russatus. The sequence goes on along the minus strand of NC_067141.1, from coordinate 59,363,718 downwards.
ACCATAGTCTTCAGTACATAGGTTTACAGTAAATGTTGGTTTCTTTTCTTTTCTTTTCTTTTTTTTTTACGCCAAGAAGTACTTGAAAGAACATGATACTACAATTTACAGTTTTCTCAGAGAAAGGTTTACATATTGGGGTCCTGCTGCACATTTCCTGGACTCTTACTCACGCTGGTGAGAAGTTCAGAAGTTCAGATACTGAGGTCAGTGGAGATAACAGTTCAAGATGGCAATCCTAACCCTAGAGACCTGTTTCTCCCCAGCCGGGCAGTAGTCATGAACTTGTTCAATAAGCCTCCCATTGTTAGAACGTAAGATAGATTTCACCTTAACTATGACAATAAATTACATATAGATTACATATAGGTAGGTGTTTAGAAACACTTAAGGGCTTTTCCATAGCTGACTTCGGCTTTCCTAAGCCTATGAACTATGTGCCAGGACTAGTAAGTGGAAGTTTCCGGGACACACTGGCTCTACTGAAGACCTTTCATTGTGTGGGTGGCTCCCTGACAGATTGCATGGGGAGGCCTGGGGCACCTTTTCAGGCAAGGCTCTCCTCCTGCTGACAGGAACGCTGGAGAATCAATACTGTAAGGGAGATGAAATCCTGTTGAAACATCTGGAAAGAACTTTGCTTTTGATTTGCTCAGTGGATAGTTTTGAGCACCAGGAACTGTACTGGGTTCTAGGAATATAGCCACGAAAGAGAAATGGCACCTGCTCCCCTGGTGTTTATAGGCCAGAGCCCAGTTGTCCAGCATGGTAGCCACTAGCTGCTTATGACTATGTGGGCTACTGGTATAAATTCATTTTCTCAGCCACGTGTGCGGCAGTTGACTGCTCAGTGGCTCTCTGTGCTTGGTTGACCATTCTGTGGATAGCATGGACCTAGGACCGTTGTTTCATTTTAGACAGTTCTTTCAGGCATGCTGGATTGCATACCTAAGGCTCCAGTTTCAACACCATAACGTCTACGACCAGCTTTGCTTTGTAGTGGAGACATCAGAGGCATAGAGAGTTGTTTGCTTAAGGTTAGGAGATTGGATGGACTGAGCTGGGAAAGGTCTCTTCTTGCTGAGTGATGCAGGGGTGGAGGGAGACCAGGAGCATGGGCTCTGTTCTCTGGCTACTTAGTTTAGCGCTTGGCTTTGCTACTTCTTAGATCCTGCCTGAGCTCTAGAGCAATTCAGTGTCTCAGTTGTGAAAATAATGGGACTTCCTGGAAGAGGATTAGATGATCCAAGAATGCAAGTGTTAGGAGCTGGAAATAGCTGTCACAGTAAACACTGGTCACTGTCATGGCTGTTGATGCAGAGTCTCATGTGGGTCTCCCTTCTCTACCTCCCATGTCTGGGACGGCAGGTGTGCCTTTATGCTTTTATGTGGTGCTTAGTGTAGCCTAGGCAAGCATTCTCCTGGGGGAGCACTGTCCTCAACCCACTGTCATCACTGTCACAGAGAATGAAACAAAGACAGAAGTTACAGAGCCCACAAGGCATCTTAAAATAGATGACTAGAGACTAGCCGGGTGGTGGTAGCATACCGCATGCCTTGGGGAGGCAGAGGCAGGCAGATCTCTGAGTTCGAGGCCAGCCTTGTGTACAGAGCAAGTTTCAGGGCAGCCAGGGTTACACAGAGAAACCCTATCTCCAAAACAAAAACAACAACAACAACAACAATAAAAAACAAAAAACCAAAACAAGAATAAAAAAAAGATTGGAGGCTAGACAAAAGAATATAGGCAGGTGAGGCTGTGTTCCTTATACCCATTGGCCACCCGGAGAGGGACAGAACTGATGATTTCAAAACCAGGGCCTGCTTTAGTCATGTAAAAATGCCAGCATGTTCACAAAGTCCTTTGAGCCCTCAAGCTGGTCACTCATACCCTGGATCTTTTTCTGTCTCATTCTTGCTGTTTTTGTCCTATCTAATTCTGGCTTTTCTCTTGTCCCTGCAGATCCCTCCTCCCATCTCTGTCTTCCGGGAGAAGTGGGGTCACATCATGAGCTAGAACAGAAGTATGCACAAACGGAGTTCAGATGAGAGAAGGGAAGGGACAGAAGTTGGGTCGTTTAGCAGTTGGGGTCTTGGTGACGTCATCCCCACCATTATCCCCTCTTGCTGGCAGGCCTATCTAAAGTAGCACGGTGCTTTAGGGATGCTTCGTTTTCTTGAACGAAGAGACTTCTGATGTTGGTAATGTAGGGATGGTAAGTAGAGCTCTGTTTTTATATGGAACTGTAGCTTAGGAAGTGTCCTACAGCTGCGTGGGCAGTGCACAGCCGTAACCCCAGAACTGGACTGCAGTTTGAGGTCAAGTGCAGGGTCTTGGCTTTGAACCTCAGCACCACTACAGTTTGTTTCACTCACTGAACAAATGCTGTTAAGGGAGTTCCTAAGTTGATTTCCTCATTGGTACCAAGGAAGCAGGATCCTGGCAGGCAGTCAACAGGGTGTTTCTGGGATTGAAACGGAATGGGTATATTTGCTGTGACAAAGTGGGGAGCTGCCTGGGAGACCCAGGCAGGAAGCGCACACGTTAGACTGTGTGAAGGGTGTGGCAACATGCCTCACGCTAGTTGGGAGCATGGGGGCAAGCAGTAAGCCTAGTGACGTATCTGGTGCACTTGTGTATACATGGCTGACCCGGCATTGACCTGTGAGGAGACTGTTCCCAACAACCTGAATTCTCAGGGTGGGGAAGGAATACAGGCTGTCTGAGGAGCATTATGTTCTCGAAGCTTTCCCTGTAACTGGCTCCGTTAGCCCATTCCCATCTTGCGTGGATGTTCCATCTGGGTGGGAGGTGGGCGCTGTGGCTTGCATATAGTGGCTGTAATAGCAGTGGGTGTTTAGTTAGACTCTGGAATTACCCTTCTGCTCACAAGTCAGTGCGAATGCTCATTGCTCATTTATATAGCACCTGATGCATTGATTATTGACATCTGCCTGTCAGCTGACCTTTGAGCTTGGTTTCCCAGTATGAAAGGTCACGCATTGCAGAATCCAAAGAGCGTCTCCCACAGCCTAGCGCCTGTCTGCGATACTGGTAGCTGTACACAGGAGCAGTTTCCTTCTCTGTTATAAAATGACACAAATTCATTTGCAGGGCATTCTTCTCTCCTTGGAGGTTGTCTTTTGGTCAGGGCAGTGCTGATGCTGGGTGACTGAGAATATTGGCCACAGCAAGTAGAGTGGGCAGTGGGGACATTTTCGTGGTGTGTCGTTGTTAGGGAATCCTTCCAAGGCCAATGCAGCACAGACACTGCGGGCTCTCCTGCACTTGGCCCTGCTTCCTAGACAGTGAGCACAGCAGACTGTGACAGGGGACTGGCAGGATCTGGAGGGTAGGGATGAGGTAGGAAGGGCTGGAACTGGAGCTGAGAGATCTGAATCGCTGCCCCAGTGGCCTGGTCAGTAGAGATCTGGGTAGAGAGGCTAAGGCCACTGTAGGAACTGTTTCTAAGCAGAACAAAGAGAACAGAGGCCTCGGAGAAAGCGAAATCCCCAGCAGGGACAGAAATGAGAGTGTCTGGAGGAAGCCGGGAGTGAGAGCCTCAGGCTTCCGCAGGGTTTGGTGATGACTGGTCAAAAAAGCAGACTGCCTGACCAAGGCAGTGGTAGGCCTTTTTGGACCATTTCATACTTGGCTTTGTGGGACATGGTGCATAAGTGAGCCAGCACTGGCAGGTGTGAGGGGGCGAGGCCTCTTGGGAGCTGGGAACTATTACTCATCTCTGAGCACTGATAGAAGATATGCGCCTTGTCAAGACAGCTGCTGCAGGAGGCCCCAGGGCTGCCAGCCAGCCTGCATGACAGTCCACATTCATGGTTTTATCTTTAATTATTAAAGTTCTGGGCTATTTAAATGCTCACCTGAAGCATCATCCTGACTAATTTCCCCTTCCTTAGCTCCAGCAGAGAAGGGGTTTTTGTGGCCTGTGGTTCTGTGTTCCGCAGGTGGCCTTCACGAGGAAGCCTCAGGGAAGATGCCCTTGATTGCAGGGTGCTGACCTCATGGGCTGCATTTGCTTCCGGATTTATTTTGAGTGAGTCCTTAATTTCGAGAATATAGGCCAGGTAGAAAGACTGTTGTTGGAATATGTAAAATAGTTAACCAGTCATTAAAGTGCCAGGAGCCTTTGAGTGGTAGTACCTAAGGCAACCCACATAGTTTCCAGGAATCTTTTGGGAGCTCCTGTGCTCCTCAAAAAACAGGAAGTTTGAGGGGTGCCTGAGAGCTTACCTGCTCTGCTTTCTTCTTGAGGTTAGGGTAGGGCCGAGCCATTCCTTCAGAGGTTGGAGTGAACTTTGTAGACAGGTGGAGAGTCGTATCCAAGAGGAGGCTTGCCATCCTCCAGGGCTGTTCCTTCCTATATATGGACCTCCGCTTCCTGGTGCTTCCTACCCTACGTCCAGCCACACGACTTGGGCGCCTGTGGGCTCTTCGGCCTCCACTACTCTTTCCTCTCCTCACTCTGGCTCTGGTCATCCTCAGATCTCACCTGAAGCATCATGTGTTTGGAGACTTCTTCCTTTGACCCTGCAGACTAAGCTAACTTCTTAGTCTCTCACGGTTCTGGAGCTCTGGACAGAGCATTCTCTTCAGCATTTGTCCCAGCTTGTTGGTCTGCCCACTCTGTGGCTCCATGAAGAGATCAGCAGGGTAATGTCTTGTCACCATCCTGGCAAATGTCTGACTCACAGCAGGTGCTCTGCTTTCTGTAGTATAAATTAATTCATTTGATTATTTGATAAATTTTGAGGTTTTATGCGAGATTCCAGTTCCAGGAAAACAAAGAAATGATACCAGCACCACTACCACCACTACCATTAATAATAATAATAATAATAATAATAATAATAATAATAATAATAATAATAATAATAATAATAATAATAATAATAATAAAAAATACCACCTAACAAGCCTGCTTCCCGCAGTAGAGCCCTCAAGAGATCCATTGAAGTACAGGAAAAAAAGATTATCAGTTGAAGTTCTGTTTATTCTTTAAAAAACCATGAATTCCCTATTTATAGTGTGCAGGTTTTATAATTAGCTCATAAGTAAATATGCTTAAAACTATTTAACTAATAGGAAGATGTGGTGGAAAACCTTGGTGACTCTTGCTCTCAGGAAGAGATGGGCGAGTGAAAAGGTTTTATATTAATGTATGATGGGCACTGCGTTAGGCGCAGGTGACATGTGGGCACACAAGAAGGTGTGGGAACTGGCCCAGCATAAGGTAGAAGACAGAGGAACTGGTGGATGCAAAGGCAAGGTGGTATGCCAGGCTCTTAGTGAAGGCCAATACTACAGCAAGGCTGGAGGCAGAAGGAAGGAAGGCCCGCTAGGTGCCTCTGCTACGGCTGGGAGAGTCCCACATGGGAAAAGCTGGGCAGGGCAGACCTGGGCTAGCAGGAAGAAGAACATGGTGCAGAGATGCCTCTGCCGGGTGACAATACAAAGGCTATCTAGGATTCACAAGAGGGTGGCACTGTTGGGTAGGAGTGAGCACGCTGTAAAACCGAACATGCTCAGGATCACACAGGCCCTAGTCTTCATTGCATAATGGATGGGCTGCCTTTTTCTAAGACTTTCAATAGACCACTCTATGAAATTCTTAGTTTTTCTCTATCTAGTGTAATTTTTATCTTCATGTGAGTGGGGTACAGTATTGTATATGAACAAGAAAGGGACATATAGTGCATGTATATGTGCATATTTTGTGTTTCCTTACCTGTATAATGAGGCTCACTCTTCTTTTTTTGTTTTTAAGTCCAGGACTTGCAGTAATTACGTAATTAGAATCCACATTGAGTGTGGCTAGATAAAGTGTAATTAAAGAAGAAAGCCTAATTTTGGAAGAATGATAAGAGGTCATTTGACTCAGTCTGGGCCCAAATCCAATCTTGGAAGAACAGTAAGAGGTCATTTGGATGTAGGGAGCTTGAGGCCACCCAGGAGCCCAGACTGGCCTGAGAGCTGGACGGATTGTGTTTCAGTTCACTGTGGAAGCCATTCAGTAGGCCTCTTGGTAGGAGGTGTTATGAGAGGCCCAGCTGAGTCAGTACCGGAAGTCCTGGATTTCAGGGAGGACGGGAGGGGACATGGGCTTGAGAATAATTAGGACGTTCTAGACAGAGAGATCAAGACCTCTGGGTTGGGGGTGGGGGCAAGGTGGGGATTCACAGGGCAGGTGCCATTTATCGGTAAGGAGAATTTATATTTTTGGGATGAATGCCAACGCCAAGGTTAGTGGTTGAAGGGACATGGCCGTGTTGACCGTGGTCATTTTGAGGTTTGGTGAGGTCATGCTTCTGTGGCCCTGGCAGTGGAGTGACAGACAGAAGGATAGTGATTATGTAGTGGGGCCTATGTGGAGGACTCAGAGTTGTTGTAGGTGGTTGAGGGCAGGGCAGGCTTCCTTGAGGAGGGATCTTGGAGTTTTGAAGGACTAGTAGTGGGTGGGTAGGGTGGGGGGAGATGGGTTCAAAAGGAGAGAATGAAGTTGAAGTTGCAAGAGCCCCCCAAACCCCGTTCTTACTCCAACCTTGTCTCTCAACCAGTGGAAAGACTGTAGGTCAGTTGCTTCCTTTCCTGAGCCTGGGAGAGTCACCCTTATGGTTTGGGCTTCTTTCAGACCCTCCAGTCACCATAGTCCTGGGCTCTAGGGCAGGGGACTTGTGGGGCCACCCCACGGAGGTGAGAGGACAAACCACAAGGCACTGGAGGCACTCTGGTGACCAGGTTTGCAGTCATCTGACATTTCAGGGTGCTTTTGAGACTGATACAATGTATGTAAAGCCTCATTGTATGTCAGTGTTCGAAGTCAAGTGCTCCATTCTGGGGTGGAGCCGAGAAGGGCTTAATCTTCCTGAACTCCGAAAGGAAATTGTTAGGTTAAGGACCTGCTGAGCTTGCACCTCCCTCAAGGCCAGTCTTGGGAAACTCATGGCCTCAGTCTTGAGAACATCTGCACAGAGAAGGCTTCCTGGCAGAGGAGGACTTGGAGAGCCTTGAAGGCTGAGGAGAGGAGACTCTGCAGAGGAGACAGCAGTTGGATGTGTAACATGGACCTTAGTGTAGTGAGTTGAGGAGGAAGGCAGGCAGGCAGGCTGTGCTCTCTCTCTTTTTGTTTGTTTTCTTGCTTGCTTGTTTTTGAGAGAGAGTCTTGCCGTATAGCCTTGGCTAGCCCAGAGACCAGGTTGGCCTCAAACTCAGATCTGTCCGCCTCTTCCTCTGGAGTGCTGAGATTAAAGGCGTGTGCCACCACACCCAGCATACTTTCTGCACACTTAGTGTGTATGCTTGCTGCTTCGGGTGCTTTTCTGGTCTTAGTTTCATAATGGTGATGGCTAATTTTGGTTGTCAGCTTGACATACTTGGGATGTGGGAACCTAATTGAGGAATTACTTTTTATCAGATTGACTTCTGTTTGCATATTTTCTTGATTGCTAATTGATGTCGGGGGGCCCAGCCCACAGTGGATGGGGCCACCTCTGGGCAAGCTAGGAAAACTGAGCCAGAAAGCAGTGTTGCTCCGTGGTCTCTGCTTCAGCTCCTGCCCTGAGGTCCAGCCATGGCTTCCCTCTGTGATAGACTCTATTCAACCTGTGAGCCAGATTGAGGCCTTTCTTTCCCAAGCTGGATTTGGTCATGGTGTTTTACCACAGCAACAAAAACCGAACTAGGACAATATTCCTCCCCTCATTTCTGCCTCTGTTATTACCCCGTGCCACAGATCAGGCTGTGGGGTTGGAGGGAGGAACCTGTTTGTCTAGGGTCTTAGTGGTCTTAGTGGTGGCATGGTATTTCATTTTATTTGGATTTCCAACTCCCATGGCAATAAATACCTGTTCTTCTGATGGCTGCCTTGGAAATGTAGGGCAAAGAGAATGACTGTCCTCTGTGACTCGCACACCTAAAACATGGCTTTAACGCCTGTTCATGGCACAGCGTCCCTGTATAGTCCAAACCCTCAGCAACTGCTGCTGAGGGCACTCAGAGCTCCTTGTGGCTTTACGGATTTGGAAACTGGGACGCAGAAAGGAGAGAGGATATGCTGAGGTCAGGGGGCAGAATGGAGATGAGAAGTGGAAGTCTGAAGACTGGTCCTTAGAGCTATTTTAAGGCTCCCTGTTGAAGAGTTTGTATTTAGACAACAATGGAAACCTTTGTCCAGAGAGTTGGTGTGGACAAGGGTTGAGTCTGAAAGGTCCTCTGTGTGCGTGCGCGCATCCGTGTGTTTCCTTCACTTTAACCTCAGATGCCTTTGAACCAGCCTGAAGGATTCCTTTAGACCGGAGGCTTTGAACAGGTGGAAAGCGCTTAGGAAGAAGGGGAAAGATCAAAGGCCACAGAAATAGAAGAATAAGCTGTAGGCTTGGCTAAGGGGGTTTTCATTGATTGAACACTGACTGAACAAGGCAAGCTTCAGGTGTCATTTTATGTAATTCCCATGGCTTCACCATAAAGTAGGTACTCCCCCTCCCATGGCTTGTCAGATGAAGGTACTAATTAAGAGACTGTGTCCTACCCAAAGTCACAGAATTGTGATACAGAGCCAGGAGATTGTGCTGGTCACCTTCCTGTCACTGTGATAAAATACCTGGGACAATAAACTTACAAGGAGAAAGGTGTATTTTGACTCATAGTTTCAGAAGTAGCCTTGTCAGAAAGGCCAGGCAGCACAGAAGGCTGGAGGCACATGAACAAGGAAGCTAATTTGTTGATGGTAGCCAGGAGACAGAGGGATAGGATGGAGCCCAATACCATTTTCATGGGCATATCTCTGTTCCCTAGAAGGCCCTAACTCCTAAAGAGTCCACCGTTCCCCAGTAGAGACTTGGCTGGAGACCAAGTCTCAACACTTAGGTCTTTAAGATACAAGTATAGCTGGGTGTGGTGATGCATGCCTTTAATCCCAGCACTCAGAGGCAGGCAGATCTCTTGAGTTCGAGGTCAGCCTGGTCTACAGAGCGAGTTCCCGGACAGCCAAGGCTACACAGAGAAGCCCTGTCTCAAAAAACAAACAAACAAACAAACAAACAAACAACCCATCGCAATGTATCGGAGGATGCTCAGTCTAATGTTCTTTCTATCTTTACCCCTACTCAGTCTTGCTAGACTCTGAATTGCAGTGGTTTGACCATTTGAGGCTGGGAGGGCAGGCACATTTAGGGAGGTTACTGCTTCTCAGTGGTTCCTAATGGGGGATAGTTACACCTAATGTGGAGCACCATCTGGAGACATTTGGGTTGTTATAATTTAGGAGGTGTCATTGATGTCTAGTTCACAGTGGCCAAGCATGCTCCTAAAACTACTTATAGTATGTAGGGCAGCCCTCTAGCCTTTATAAGATGTGGAGGTTAGGAAATCCGACCCATCACACAGGCGAGTGGAAGGGCCTGTATGAGAAACTGTACCTCCAAAGACGTTTGCTGTACCTGACTGGTTTGGGCTTCTCACTGTTTGTTCCTGGGAGGATAGGATGATGTGGGAGTAGGTGGACACCTGGAATAAAAGTCACAGCAAGGCACAAGAGCCTATGTGGCCTAGGGCTGCCCGTGAGCTGAGCAGGTGACGGGTGGGTAGAGTCCAGTTCTGTGAGTGTGGACATAACTTGGATCTAGCTAACTGTACTTTCTATCCTTTTATTTAATTAATGCTGTGGCTACTCACCATTAGAAATATCTAGGGATATAATACAGTGGTAGAGTGCTTGTGGCCCTGGGTTTGGTCCCTAGCATTACAGAAAACCAAGCAACCAACCACACTCATTTCAGACTAAGTAAATAGGGTTCTTTCAAGTTAATTCTTCATCCAGTGGTTGTTTGTGGAGTGCTTAGCAAGTGTGGCGGGATCTCTGATCTCACAGCTTTGTGGAGTGGTGTGATTCTCGGGCATCTCTCTGTCCATCTCCAGTGGTACGCACATATCCATGTATGGCACCCGCCCCCCCACCCCCAATGAAAGGGGCGGGAGAGAGAGCTGGGGGAGTGTTTTATCAGAGATAGAAGTGTCTTGATTTTGTTTTTTGTCTGACACATAATAGGTAATTGATGGAGTGGAATAATCAAATGTCCAGAGAGAGCATGCCCAAGGCATGCTGGGCAACTGTAGCCTTTGTTGGCTAGAGCCTGTGATATGGTCAGGATGCAAAAGATAGAAGGGTGGATGGGGGTCAGAAGGTGGAGGGCTTGAGTTCAGGCTCTGGTATGGTGACTGGGCCTGTTCTATGGAAGGATGGCCTCACTTTCTAGTTTTCTGGGGCGCGGTTTTACCAATTTTTTTTCACAGTGTAACGGCTATCGATGCCCCTGCCAGTTTCAAATGTTCCCATTTGGATGGTAATTTTATGGCTTGGCAGTGGAGCAGAGTGTGTGAGGGTTCCCCGGTGGGACATGGTTGAGCAGGCTTAGGGAGGACTGTGGCCCCAGTACCAGTAGTCTGAGCCTCAGGAGCTGTGGTGATATTGGGGAGGAAGGGAGTAGTTACGGAATGACACCACGCAGAGTCTCTAAAGCGGGTCCAGGCAGCTCCCCCAACAAGCATTCTTCGAACTGGAAATTACAACTGATAAGGAAAAGGACTACTACAGTGTGCCCATTTCCTGAACAATTAAGAGTCGGAGAAGCTTCTGCCCGGCTTCTCAAAGGGCCTGGCAAAGCCTCAGCTCTCCACTTTCTTAAACCCGCCATTGTCCTCTGGAATTTTAAATAGGCTATGAATGTGCTTGATGTCAGGGAAGATGAATCTGCGAGGAGGCTTGTAGTCAATACATTTCCTTTTTAAGTAGAAACAATATAAAGAGCTTGATTCAGCCCCGAGTCAGCCTCACTTTGTTGTCACGATTGTGTAAAACCTGAGCTGCTCTATGTCTGTGTCACACTGTTTATATTCCCCTCTGTCCCTCCGTCCTAGCAGCCCCACATGGACTCCCAGCCTTTTTAGGCCATGTACAGCTATCTCTCCTCACTCAGACTGTTTTCCTGGGTCCTGCAAAGAGGTGGTGTGATGAGTAGTGGGTGGTTTTGTTTTCCGTCTTGGGGAGCTCTTCAGGGTGACCATTAAGCAGTGTTGCCACATGAACCTTTTGATCTGAAAAAGTTGGGAAGCTAAATTGTTAAGCTTTACCCTGTCTAAGAAAATATTATTAGCTTTTGGAATATTTGTTGTGCACAAGAGTTTCCCACCGCAGTGGTGCATGCCTTTAATCTCAGCACTCAGGAAGGCAGAAGCAGACTGATCTCTGTGAGTTCGAGGCCAGCCTGGTCTACAAAGCTAGTCCAGGATAGTCAAGTCTACACAGAGAAACCTTGTGCCCCAAAACAAAAATATAAAAGCAAAACAAAAGGAAACTCTATGTTAGGAGTACATGGATGGCTGTAGCAGCCTCTCTTCTGTGTGTACTCCCCTCCCTAGGCTTGGTGAGGTAGTGTGAACATGTGCTCCTGTTTTCCCAGTACAATTCCAGTGTTTGTTTTTGTCTCAGTTTATGGTCAGCACATTCTCTTTCTCAGAAGTAATTATATTACTCAACAGATAGGCAATCCCTTTTTATTAGTTTCTTGTGTAGTCTTTCAAGATGTCCAAAGGCAGGCTCGTGCATAAAGGGGAAAGGTGAGACAAGTGATGAGCAGGCAAGAACAGTGCCTGTGGGGGCTGCTCTGATAACCCTGGACCCAGGGTGCAGAGGAAGCGCAAACAGAGGGTCCCTGGCCTCTGTGGAGGGCTGGGGATGCTTCTGAAGTGTCTTTACTATTAGATCTATCTAGGGCCTTTCTGTTGTCTTCAGCCCTGGCCCCTGCGTTGTCACTACAGCCCCTGGTGTGGTGTTTTGCATTTAGTAGCTATTCGAGCATTTCTTGAACAGAGTGAAAAAAAAAAGCACACATTAGTTAAATGAACCTAAGATTGGATGCGTTAACCTTGAAAGGCAGAGGTGAGATGTTCCTCACTGCTCTTAGCCTTTACGGTCCACATGGTCAACTGGTACCCGCTAAGTTAGTGTCTTCCCCTCCTGTTAGTCTCTCTCTCTCTCTCTCTCTTTTTTTTTTTTTTTTTAATCAACCTAAGCAATCTCTGTCCTCCCTTCCACACGTTAGCTGAGCCACCAAGAGAAAATCCACTCCCCGACAGTGCTGCATAAAGGGGAGCTGCAGGCTCACCCCGACTCTGGGACGAAGGAGGTAGCCGTGATCCCTTCGGCCTCTTCTGTCTGGTGGCCCAGCAGCTCCTCCTTTCATCTAATAACTTGAGCTTCCTCTGTAGCTTCCTGGTGCCACAGGGTTGATTGTTCTAGGATAAGAAAAGGCGAGTCCAGGAAATTGACCCTTTAATACAGTTTAAAAGGCCACTGAGAGTGGGGATGCCCAGTCGTACAGCCTTGAGCCCTTCCTCACCGTGGACTGTGGTTGTCATGGCAAGCAGGTCCAGGTGATGTCCCCAGCTGGGGTGGCTCAGAAGCAACACCGGCATTGGGTTGTTGTGGGAAAGGCTTTTGGCCAAATGCTAGCAGCCGGTTTCCTAACTGCTGAAGCAGCCTCTGGGAGGAAGAGGTGAGATTTGTTTACTGGCTCAGATTCCCTTGTCTCTTCTTTCCACAGTAGCATTTCTCAGGAAGTAGGGAGGTGGGATGGTCTGTGTCTGGGAGGTCTGTTCTGAGTTGATGTCGAGTCCGTGCTGGCGCTGCTCTGGAGGCTCCGTGGTCTGTGGAGTCAGTTGTCCTTAAGCTTTGGGGACCAGGAGGACCCTTGTGGTTCTGACTTATCTGTGTATCACTCCTTATTAGAATGGTAAACCTGCGTTTTTATTGTGCTATGCAGGCTATGCAGGCTGAATCTGGGCATTCTCGGTGTGAGGTAAGAAAACCTAAGCTAGAATGGCTAGCAAGTGGGAAACTAGTGGTTTCTTAAATAGGAGGGGCTTCTTGTGGCCTGTACTATGAATTGTGCCCTCCTGACTTCTTCAGACATAGGGTGGGCCTTGGAGTTGACTATTTTGATGTCCCCAGGTCCTGCCTTACTTTGCTGTCATTGACATGGGGGACGGCAGCATTTCCACAAATGTGTCTGGCTTACGCTTCAGGCCTGAAGGCAACAGATAGATGCTGGCACTCTCTCAGGACTTAGGAAGCTTCTGGAAGTACACTGCACAGTCTTCCCCTCGTACATTATAGGCTGGATTTAAGTCACATGTCTTTCTTGAGCCAATCATTGCTATTGGAAAGGGATTACAGTTCTTGCACGTGGAGGGAAGAAGCGGGGGTTTTGAATCCAGATGTAGGGTGGGCTGTAACTCTGAGGTAAAAGATGGGCAAGCAGACAGAGGCTTGGTCTGGAAGGGAGAAGCAGGATCCCAGGCTGCCAAGGCTCCCAGTGCATGGGTGTTTGGCTGAGCACACCCAGGACATAAGGACAAGGCTGGCTGTGGTGTCCTGTGCCATCAGGGTTGCTGGAAAGGTTATCTCTATTGTGCAGCTGAGGAAATGAGGCGCAGTCACTTGACTCAGATAAATACATAGTGTGGTTGTGGAGGTTGGGATTGGGAGAGAGAGAGAAGTGAGGTGCGTGAGTGGCCATTAGCTCTACTCCTACAGACATTTGTAACACCGCCGATGTCCAAGCAGCCCCCCTTCATCGCTTCTCTTCCATTCTTGGCAGGAGGCCTTCCTCAGGACACTTTTTATACCTTGAAGTTGACTACGTGTGAACAAATGACAAAATGTTCTTTGGGCTCCTGTTTTGTAAGGGAGGGCAACCTGTCAGGTCTTGTACCCTCACGTGCTGTGCGTATATTGTTTTAAACTTGAGCAGTAAGCTTTTAGATTTGATGTATCATCCGTGCTTTCTGGATGGGGAAGCAGGCTTGGAGGGGATGTGGCCGGAGGGGGGGAGGGGGCTCGCACAGCTTGGGAGGCAGACTGCCTGCCTCCTGGCCATGCGGTGGCTTCTCTGTGCAGTCCAAGGCTTATCAGTGGTGGCCAGCCTTGTTAAGCTCCTGAAGGAAGGCACTCAGGAAAGGGGGGTTTCAGTGTCACAGATTTCCAGAGGAGCTGAATGTTCCCCATGGGAATAATTCTCAGGGCATTAGGAAACATATCCTGAGTACAGTAAACATGAGAGAGAGAGAGAGAGAGAGAGTGTGTGTGTGTGTGTGTGTGTGTGTGTGTGTCAGGAAAGCTTGTTTCTGTATAGCAATCAAGATGTGAACGGAGGGAGGGGAGCCTCAGAAAGGCGTAAAGGGCTGTTGTCTTGGGAAAAGGGAGCTTCTGATTGAGAATAAGGAGCCAGTGCTGACCGGGTGGGCAGCGTGGCAGCGGCAGGCAGAGCGAGTAGACACTTCTGTGAGCCCCAGTTCTGCCGGTCTTCTTTCTGGGCTGTGCCCACATTTACACAGTTGCATCCAGAGTGGCAGCTCAGTGGGCAGAGGATCAGGATCAGAGAGGTGAGGGCGGAGCCAGCTATGCCATCTGTGCAGAGCCATGCTGAGCATGGCACAGGGTTGCCACTGCCGTGTTGTCAGCTTAGTGAGGTCTCCCTGGGCGTGAGCTTCCAGGTGTCCAGAGTACACGGGCTCACCACATCTGGCTGAGGGCCACAGTCTTGGCTTTGGCCTCCCTTGACAGAGAATCCTTTGTCTGAAAAGCTCCTTTCTAGCTCCGGAGGTTTGGAGCCTCTCCCGTGGCCTGTGCTCTGGGCAGTGTTGGGAGACGGTCACCCTGCCAGAGGCCCACAGGGAGCTAATGAGTGGCATAATGAGCAGGGATAAGTGCCCGTGCTCAGGGTGGGGTACACAGAGAGAGTCCAGGTGGATATGGTTGGGAGGACACTAGAGACTCCTGTGCAAGGTGTGGGAAGAGTGAGGGGGAGGGAGTTGTGTGTGGAGGGTGGGTCACAGGTTTGCACGGGGGGCCGTTGATAACGAGGCTTTCCCCAAGTACAACAGGCACATCAGTCTGATCACCCAGGCTCTGGAGAGAAAATTCCTCAGTTTTTTTTCAAATATAAGCAAAATAACGGGCCCTCGTGCCACCTCCCAGGAAGACTCATCTACAGTTGTGTAGGGCTTTGCGTTCTGTGTCTGTGGTAAGGTCCTGGGTTCATCTCTTCCTTTCTCTCTTTTTTCTGCCCACGTCCCATTTCACTAAACA
Organism: Acomys russatus; assembly: GCF_903995435.1. NCBI lineage: Eukaryota > Metazoa > Chordata > Mammalia > Rodentia > Muridae > Acomys > Acomys russatus. Next base: position 59,348,554 of record NC_067141.1, on the reverse strand, counting down.
CCTTCTAAGTGTTTTTGTTGTGCAAGCGTAACAGGGCAAGCCGAGCTGGGAGCTGAGGTCTCCCGGACAAAAGTCATTGCCCTCGAGGGGCTGTCTCATAGGTAAACAAGATTATTACAAAGAGGTGTGATGAGTGCTAACAGGCATGTACAGGGTCCTGTGGGAGAGGGTGAGGGAGTGCCTGGTTGTGCCTGGTGGAGGAGGTGGCATTGGAGCCGGGCTGGGTAGGAAGCTTGCTGGGTGTGCCAGCGTCTTGGAAGGCATTCTAGGCAGAGGGAAGTAACAGCGTTCCTTGCTGTGGTAAGGAGGTTCATGAAGACCTGTCCTGTGATAGAGATGGCTGGTGTCCAGCCTGCGCCCTGCCGGGGCCCACACTCTGGCGAATAGGAAAAATAGTGTGACTGGAGTGTGTACAGAGTTCTCTGGCAACAGAAGGGCTCTGTTTAATTCAGTTAATATTTATTTACCAGCCTTCCTCAGAAGGGGACCCTGTGCAGTGATCTTTATGGGTCTGACACTAATGGCTTAGTTTAATCTTCTATTACGATGACAAAATAGGGCAAGTCTGGATTCTTTACAAAGCAAAACGGTCCGTTTAGATTATAGTCCTAGAGACTCAAGAGCTTGGCCCCCAGCATCTGTTCTGCTTTGGAGAGGGTTGCCTGGTGGGTGGTGTCACACAGGGTTGGAGCTCATGAGGAAAGTGGTGAGACAGGAAACAAGAGGCCTGGGAGGGGCCAGGTGCCTCCAGCTCCAGGGAGACTTGGAGTCATCCATTCCTGAGAGTGGAGTGTCCCTGACTTAAATTCCTTCAACTGGCTTCCACCTCCTGAGAATTCTAGTTCCTCAGTTTTGCCACCCTGGGGCTCAAGTTTTCAGTACTTGGACTTTTAGGGGACAATCAAATAGTATCTAGGTCATAGATATGTTTGACCTTCGGAAATTTGACTTGGGCAAGCCATTTTACCTCCATGGTTTCCATTTTTTTCCTCACTCATATAAGCAGCCGGTTGGACCAGTTTAGTCTTCTTCAAAAGGCCAGACAGGGACCACTTACCTTAGAGTGGCAGTGGCTGCCCACTGGTATGCAGAGCCCTTCCCAGGGGTTTCTTTTTAGAAGAAATGGTTTTCAATGTACGAAGTGAACAGCAGCTTTCCTTGGCTGCCTAGGCTTCCCTAGTTCCCTATCCTTTACCCTCAAGTATCTCCTAAGTGCCTCCAACACCGTGTGCCCTAGGTCTGAATAGTTAAGAACTTTTCCCTGGGTCTTGGTTCACTTCTGTTTTTGTCATTCCCTTGTGGTTTCCCTTGTTCAGTAAGTACAGATGGCCAGCTAGTAAATAGTGATGAACCCCTTGGTGTGACCAGGTGGTGGGAGTGCACATCTGTCCTTAAGCTGTGGAAGGCACCAAAAAGGGAAGGAAGCCTTTTCTGTTTTCCTCCAGAGTCTTGCATGGCTCTCAGCTCACAGTAGGTGCATAGCAAACGGCTATTGGAAGAATGGCTTTAACATTAAAAAATAAATACTACTGTGGCGTTCGTATGCGTGCTCTCACATTTGTGTGTGCACGCAATGTCTTCTGGGTGGAGGTCAAAGGACAACTTTGTGGATCAGTTCTCTCCTTCTGACTTTATGTGGGTTCCTGGGATTGAAGTCAGGTCTCCAGCTTTTGTGGCAAGTGTCTTTACCCACTGAGGCATCTTGCTGGCCAAGAATGGCTTTATGATATGCTAGTTATTAGCAGGTAAAAGCATGACATTTTAAGGGTGGCTCAGTATGGCTCTGAATTTGCCCTTGGTTGTTTGCTTATTTGACTTTAATGGAAATATCAGTTAGATGCAAGATGAATTGCAGCCTAGCACAGCAGAGAGAGAAAGGGAGATCTCGTGTGCATTTTCAGTACTTTGGTACATCTGTTAGCTCACTATTTGCTAGTCACTTGCTTAGATGATCCCATGAAGTAGTTAGCAGCATCTTTCTTTTCTGTTGAAGGAAACTGGGGCACAGGAGTGCAGCAATTGGTGTAAGTTTCCGCAGTTGAGGCCATTGGTAGACCAGTTCACCAAGAATCACTGATGACTTACAGAGCACCCTGCCTCTCCTGAGGCACACACAGACTCAGTATAGCTTTGTGGAAGTGTTAGAGGTGATGGCTGTCTGCTCCACACTGTCTTGGAGTACATAGGTGCTTTGTGACATTTCTATCGCTTAGTTACTTAGCCTCTACTTGTTCCCTTTGAGGACAGGAGCCCTCTGCGTACTCAGGCAAACCACTGTATTTTTTGAATGTGTCTGTGGTCCCAGCACTTCGGAACCGGAGGCAGGAAGATTAATTTCAGAGTCATCCTTGGTTCTCTTGTAGCCCAGGCTGGCTTATACTTGCCACACTGCTGGGGCTGAATTTGAATGTCTGATCTTGTACCTCCACCTCCAGAGAGCTGAGATTGTGAGCATATGCCACCGCGCCTGGCCTTCTGTGGGGCTGAGATAAACCTAAGGCTTTGGGCATGCTAGCCAAGCGCTTTACCACCCGAGTTACATCTTTAGCCCAATAAATCCTTAATATGAGCTAATACAACATGTGTTCCCATTTCTCTTGAGCACTCATGTCTCACTGTGTTCTTTTAAAATGTATGTGAGTGAGTGTGTTTGTGTGTACATATCCATGTGCAGGTATGTATGTTCTTGCATGTGTACAAAGGCCAAAGGACGGATGTCCTGGTCTGTCACTGCTTACGTTACTTTTCGAGGCAGGGCCTGTCTCTCAACCTAGAGCCAAGCTGGTGGCCAGCAAGCCCCAAGCTTTTGTCTTTTTTCTCTTCGTTTTATAGAACATGTTCTCCCACTGGACCTGCAGTGCAGGTTCATTGGTACACTCCTCCTGTGAAATGTTACGTGCTAATTACTAAGTGTAGTGACAGCTCTTTCTTCTAGGGAGTAGCTCTTACAGTCTTGTCGGGTCCCTGGGCCAAAAAGTATCAGTGTCACTTGGGAACTAGTTAGAAATGCAGATCCTCCAGCCCCACCCAGACCTGCTGGCTCAGAAACTTAGAGGTGGGGCCCCCAAATCAGTTTTACAAGCTCTTGGTAGGTGCTTTTGATACTTGGCCTAGTTAGAGAACTGCCGTAGGTTAGAAAAATAGCCCCCAGCCTTCTATTGCTGTGATAAAGACCATGACCAAAAGCAACTGGAGGAGGAAAAGATTTATTTCATTTTACAAGCAGTCTAACATGAAGGAAAGGCTGGGCAGGAAGCCGGAGGCCAGAGCTGAAGCCCAAGCCAAGGAGGAGTGTTGCTTACTGGCTTGCTCAGTTTCCTTATTTGCTTTCTTTTTAAACACATTTCGTTTTGTTATTTTGAGACAGGGTTTCTCTGTGTAAAGTCCTGGCTGTCCTGGAACTCACTCTGTAGACCAGGCTCACCTCCAAACTCACGGAGATCCACTTGCCTCTGCCTCTTGAGTGCTGGGACTAAAGGTGTGTACCACCACTTCTGGCTTTTAAATACATTTTTAATTAATGTATAGTTGTATCACTTCTTTTCTTCCCTTTTCTCCCTCCATGCCATCCCATGTCTTTTCCCTCCAACTTCTCCTACGTCTTCCTCCACTCTCAAAGTAATAGTTATTAACAGTTATTATTGCATATGTATATGTGTATATTTGTGAACATAGGGCATACATTTTAATGAGTTTACTTTTGTTGTTTGTGCATATGCAGTTTTAGGGACAATTACTTTGTATTGGATAAACATCCCTCTCTCAGCAGTCCTAAGTTGCCTGTAGTTCCTTGTGTAGGAGTGGGAGGGACCCTGTGAGATTTTTTCCCCCCTTTTGTGTTTGTACATCGATTGGTGCTGTCACTGTTCAGGCCTTTTAATTCACGGACAGTTCTAGGAGAGACAGTCTCACGCAGACATCTCAGAATTCTGGGTATCACAGTCTTTTTGCCTCCTCTTCCGCAATGTTCCCGGAGCTATAGATGCAGGAGCCGTGCTCCAGGAGTTTCCTTTGGGGCTGGGCTCGAGGCTGTTCTGCATTGTGTCCGCTTTGCTTTCTTGCATATCCCAGGACTATGTGCCCAGGCATGGCATTGTCCTTCCATGCCAATCAGCAATCAAAGGTACCCTCCCCGGGGTTGTTGTACAGTTGGTGAGATGAGACACAGAAGCTTCCAGTGCTGTGTCAAGCATATGATCAGCAGGACTGAATGCTCTGGTGCTAGCCAGTGGAGTCTGGAGGTAACAGTATTCACTTTCCACACTTAGCCCTTTTTTCTCCATCCTACAATTCATTAGGTCAGTGGTTCTCAACCTTCCTCATGCTGCCACCCTGTAATCCAGTTCCTTATGTTGCGGTGACCCCAACCCTTAAACACTTCCTTACTACTTTATAACTGTAATTTTGTTACTGTTATAAATTGTAATGTAAATATCTGATATGCAGCATAACTGATACTCGACCCTGTGAAAGGGCAGTTTGACTCCACGGGTTCCAGACCCACAGGTTTAGGTCTTCTTTTGGTCTTTTTATTTTTTTTTAAGTCCAACACTCATTCATTTTATTCATTACTGTCTTTTAAAAGGTGCTATCCAACTTGACAGTATTTGTCTGGATTGTAACATTCTATTTGTTTGAATTTTTCCCTACAGGGGTAGTTGTGTCCTTGGGAAAAGACACGTGTATATGTTCCTCATAGAAATGTGTGTGGCACAAGACTGGAGTAACTCAAAGTCCATCAGCATAAAATCCCCAAACAGTGGCGGATGGTGCAGACACAGAAAGCAGTGAGATAGCTCAAGTGTTGGCTCAGGGCTCTGTGGGATTGGGGCTGCGTATAGAGTGTACTATAGTCTGTACAGATGCAGAGTACCTCTAAGAGGGTCCATGGGAAAGGGGTGACGCTGACTGACAGGGTTGCGTCTCTATGGCTATCATGTGCTAGGTCCTGGGCCCAGTCTCTAGACCACAAAAAAGGAAAAGATTAAGCACATAATGTTACCACTGAGGGGCGATGGTTCATGTTTTAGCATGTTTAGTAGTGGTGTATCCCCATAGTCCTAACACTTAAGAGAATGAGGTAGGAGGGTCATGCAAGCTGAACAGCACCTGGGGCTACGTGGTAAGAGGACGTCTCAAAAAGACCGGAGGAGGAGGAGGAGGAGCAGCAGGAGCAGCAGCAGCAGCAGCAGCATCAACGGGGGAGTAGGGACTTGTTACCACGAACTGTTTGGTGCCTTTTCAGACATATGATTGGAGTCTGTTAAAAATACTTATGAAAGTGTAATCTCCTGAGCAGGACCCCCCACCTGTGACCTGATGGTGGCAGGCTGTGGAGAGGGTGGTACTGGGTTTCGTGGGCTGGACACTGTCCTACTTTTGCTGCCGGAGGAGGAGATTGTATTACCTGCACTGTGGCCTCTGATGGACCTTGCTACACACTGTGTCAGTCTGTGGACTTGGGGAAGCTGAGAGCGGCTCTCAGCCCATAGTTGTTGCTCAGTTGGCTTTGTTCGGCCTTGAGGCTGGGCTCTCAGGATCACTGGAATCTTGACTCTGTTCCCTGAAGCACTAGCTCCTCTGCCCTTTTTGGGCCACCTGAGGTCTTGATAAGCCTACCTCCTGTGTCTTTAGCCAAGTCTTTGTTAAAGAGGTACTGGATAGGGCGTGGCTCAAAATCAAATCCCACATCGAGCTGCCAGCAACCTTTTCCTAGCTGGTCATCTGGCGGAGAGTGGAGCCAGTGTTTACCTATTCACCCCCTAGATGTTTCCAGTGTGCCTGGAGCAGTGTTAGTGCTGAGGACCCACAGAGGAAGTGAGAAGGTCAGCTCCTTGCAGAGGTGGGTCAGCTTATTTGCGAAGCTCCTTGTACTCCTTTGTAAGTAGTCAGTCCTTTCAGTGTCATGCCCAAGTAGTAGTAGACAGCTTGTCACAGAATAATACTATGAAAATGGGGCGGGTGGGCGGGGGTGGGGGGGGGCAGAGGCTAGATAGAGGCTGGATTTGGGCCAGCCTCTTTGGACCATGATTTCTAGATTCCTTGTTGGAGGAAAGGAGATGAGTAGCCCAGCCAAACTTAAGTTCATGAGGGGCATCTGTATGTGTGATTGACCCAAAGGAGGGACAGTTCAGTGGAGATGGTTGGCACCTAGCTTAGGAAGACAGTAGTGAAAAAAAATTTTTTTTCTTTTTCTTCTAGTGAGTCATGGATGAAGTGTGCGTGCGTGCGTGCGTGCGTGCCTGCATGCGTGCGTGCGTGCGTGCGTGCGTGCGTGCGTGCGTGCGTGTGTGTGTGTGTGTGTGTGTGTGAAGCCCTTCCCTAATATTATTTGTTCTGTAATTGTGTCAGGAATCATCATTGGCTTATAGCTGTCAGGGTTTATTTATTTGTAGATCATCTACTTTCCTATTTTAAAATAGCACATTGATTCATGTCCCAGGTTCTCAGAGTTTTTTCTGGCTTATGTGATTTTACAGTTGGTCAATAGTAATTCTAAGAAACTTTTATTATAATCAGTTAAATATGCATGAGAGAAATTATATTTTGTCTACAGCAAAACTGAAACCACATTAAAAAAAAAAAAAAAGAGAGAGAGAAGAAAGTGGGAGAATGGCTAAAACAAATTAGCCATGGCACTGCTGCTCCAGCCTAGCCCATGTTGACGTATGTCTCTGTTCTACCAGGAAAAAAACCAAAGCTTATAGTGAGACTGCCCTGGGAGGGCTGTGCTTCATGGGTGAGCCTACCGAGTAACCTAATTAAGAATGTTTCAGAGGGGTGTGACTCGCATGGCTTCTGAGGAGAGTGGCAGAGTAGAAGAGGAAGGGGTCTAATTCATCTGGGCAGGGAGGTGGCTGGGACAGGGGAGGGGCTGTAGGACCTATGACTCTTGATTATCAAGCCTGAATAGAAGTCAGAGGAAAAAAAAAATCGAATTATGCATAAGCTGTGGTCACAACCACATGCCAAATATTTATGAATATAAGGAAATGTCCCAAAATAATGCTGTGGTAAGACTGTTGATAAATATGGTTTCATTTTCTCTGGTTTTCCAAATGAGAGTCCGATCACCTCTGTAACTGCTTTTCCGTACTCCATACATCCACTCAGTTTAGGGTACAGAGCTTGGCTATAGAACTGGCCTGCTGGGCACTTTGCTTGGTGCTGTGTCTCCGCCATGCAGTTTTCATACATGGTGGCCTAGGATGAAACAGGAAAGCCAGCCCTGGAAGGACTCTAGTAGGATTCGCTTTGCAACTTGGAAGTTGTAGTCAAATCTGGGGGTGGGACTTAATTAAAATGATTCAGATTGTTTTCTTATCCCCAAAGCCTGATCAGGCTACACCGTGCCCCTCTGTGCTGAAGTTTTACATAGCAGGAGTGGATTAGCTTTTAAAATGTCTAAGAGCAGAACTGTGAGGTAACGGTTTAGGAGGTGAGCCTCCGTATCAGAGCCATGGAGAAGCTGTCCACAGGCTGCTTCTGGCATGCAGGCCTCCTACCCCTCTTGCCACATCAACATGTAAACGAGAGGGTGTCCAGGTATTCTGAGGTCCTGCCTCCCTCCTCTCCATCACCGGGAAGAGCTGGATAGTCCTGGAGCTTGTGTGTGTGTGTGTGTGTGTGTGTGTGTGTGTGTGTGTGTGTGTGTGTGTGTGTGTGTGTTTTGATTCATTTTTATGAGTTGGGGCTAAATGCCACCCCGCCCCCGTCTTAAGTTGAGCTGATAAAATTGGCCTAGAATTTTGTTCTAAAGGTTGATTTAGCATGTCTATAAGCACCAGTAAACGCCTGACCTATAAACACGTACACAATACATCAGAGCCCTGTTTTTCCTGTTGCTTAGTACCAACCTTGTAAATTGGCCTCTGTGTGTCTTCTGGTTGGTCATGCAGAAAAGAACTCTGGCCCTGCAGTCATTACTCTTGCATTTTGTACATGTAGGTTCTGCCCCCTGATTGAGTATTGACATAAGTGTGGGAACTGGTGGGATTTATGACCCAACGGCATAAAATAACATTTGGCACAATTTCTCTTTAGGTCCTTCTTCTTCTTCTTCTTCTTCTTCTTCTTCTTCTTCTTCTTCTTCTTCTTCTTCTTCTTCTTCTTCTTCTTCTGTCGTCTTTCTTCTTCTTCTTCTTTCGTCTTCTCTCTTCTTCTTCTTCTTCCTTCTTCTTCTTCTTCTTCTTCTTCTTCTTCTCCTTCTCCTTCTCCTCCTCCTCCTCCTCCTCCTCCTCCTCCTCCTTCTCCTTCTCCTTCTCCTCCTCCTCCTTCTCCTTCAGCTTTCTGTAAGACTTCCAAAGATGGAGTTGAGGGAATGCCAGGAGTTAGGTATAGTGGCAGTACCTGGAAGAAAGTGCTAACCTAGTAAACACAGGTGTTAAAGAAGGGCTCAAGGAATACATATTGACACTTGGTTTGAAAATGATATTTAATATGTTGAATGCTAATTAACAAAGCAAGAAAGAAATACATGGTAAGACCCAGGCCTGGTGTCGGAGGCCTATAATGCAAATAAACCACTGGAGGCAAATGCAGGAGTGTAAGTTCAAGGCCTATCTTCTTCTTGTTGTTATTTTTAAGACAAGGTTTCTCTGAGTAGCCCTTGCTGTCCTGGGACTGGATCTGTAGACCAGGCTGACCCTGAACTCACAATGATCCGCCTGCCTCTGCCTCCCTAGTGCTGGGATTAAAGGCGTGAGCCACCACTGCCTGGCTCTGTTGTGTCTTTTCTGCCTGATATTTAGGTTAGAATTTCAAGGCTCACTTTAGAAGGGCCTTGGTTAGTGGGGGTGGGGGTGGGGATGGTGCAGAGCAAGAACCAAGGCAACTTCAGGTTGAGGGAGCTTTACCAGGGCCTTCCTCTTTCTCTACCTCTCTCTTTCCCTTTCCCTCTCTCACTCCTCATTACTCTTGACTCTCCCCACTTCCTTGCCCCAGGAATACTTTATGTGTTTCTAGGTTTGATGTTTGACAAGCAAGACGAATAGTCCTTTTCTTCCTCTGTCCTTGATGACCCATTTTACAGGCTTACCATTTCCCTCTTGCCTTGCTGTACCCACTAAAGTTGCTGCCCACTTTTGCTTTGCGGAGTGTGAGCCTCAGGGTTCATTCTCACACGAATGCCAGCTCTTTTGTGTCCCCTATTATGGTGCTGGGGCAATAGGGCAGGGTGCTGGGGGTGACTGTGCACATTCTTGGTGGGAACTGGCAGGGCGTAGAAACCAGTACAGGAGTAGGCCTATGTGCCGCTGAAGCTGGGCCAGCACCAGGCTCAAAGGCTCGAGTGGTGCCCGGTGCTGAGTCCACATTTTGGCTGTTAGGTTTCTGTAGTGTCATTTGTATTGGCCATTTAGCCGGGGCTGCTCCACAGCCTTTTCATCATCGGAATTACACAACAGGAACGTTTTTGACCTTGTAAGGCTTTGTAGGAGAGACTGTAAATTCCAGCTCTGTACAGCAGCAGTGCAGGGGGAAGACTTAGTTGGTGGATGGCCCTGGCGTCGGAAGGCTGTCCCTGCAGCTGTGCATATGTTGGGCATGCCCCAGAGGGGCCTCGCGCTGCAGAGAAGATTGCTGATAAGTGTCAGCCCAAGGAGGTTCCAGGATGGATACATGCTCCTTTTACAGCTTTCCACCACGGAAGGGGAGGTTTGGGCTTATTTAGATATACGTAAGCAGTCTCCTTTCCCTTAGTGTTTGTGGTTGGCTTGTTCCAGGTTCCCGGGGGCCTAGTAAAACAATTTGTTGGCCTCTGTTCAAAGTTCAAAGCTTGTAATAACTCCCAGTTTGGGTGATAGCTTAGCAACTGTGGCGTGGCTGAGTCCCTGGCCCGGGAGGTGTCATTTCCTGGTAGATTTTTGACTGGTAAGCATTCTGTGGGCTCAACAGTACTGTGTCTCTTCTGAACTGGTCATGTGCTGTACTCCTACATTACTGAGCAAGGAGTGTCCCTGGAGTCTGGTGTGGTGAGGTGACTTTACCCTGGGTCACAGAGCAGTGGAAGAACCGGAACTGGAATTGTTTCCTTTCCACAGAAGCTTAAATCCCATTCAGTGATTGGTAGCTGAATGTGGCCCAGGTACACACTCTTCGCAATCAACTTGCTTGAGTTCTAGTTTCTGGCCGTGTTACTTGTTTACTTTGCTTGGGAGCGTTTACTTAACCTTCCTGACTTCTAGTTTCGTTTTCTGTAGCAGGTGACTGTCCATGTCGACAGGTTTATGAAGATTTCCCAGGATTGCTCTTGGTGCATGAAGGCACTCAGTCGTTGCACTTGGCAGCGTTATTTTTCCATGCCTTGCCGTAGGTGCCTGGCTGTGCCAGGGCTGATATAGGGAGAGCTTCGGTAATCCCTAAACTTGTATGGTGTCCGGCACCACCTTCATTTACTGCAAACCCCCATCTGGGGTTGATGTGCACCCATTGGAAGAGGGTGCCTGTGGATGGGATCATAGGAAGACAAGCCAATAAGAGTAAAATCATTACAAACCATTGTAAGGCCCTGATGAGGAGGTACTTGAGGCCACGGAAGCACATACTAGAGAGATCTGACCCTGTTTAGGGGGGCCACAGAAGGTTCTCAAGGAAGTGACTATTGAGCTAATAGCTGAAGAAAATCCAAAGATGGGAGAGCAAGGAATGGTAAAACAACCTCTTGTAGAGAAATGCTAATTCAGAACATGGCTGTTCTGGCAAGAGATCACATCCAAAGACCTTCTAGGTCTGTGTGATCCAGCTGGAATACCAACATGCCTTTAATTCAGGAGACAGGGACAAACAGATCTGATACCAGCCCCGTATAGAGCAAGTATCAGGTAAAGAAAAGCTTAGATCCAGGTGTGGTGGGGCACGTGCCTTTGATCCCAAACAGTGAAGATGAAGGTAGTTTGTAGAAGGAAGCACCCATGTTTGAAAGTGATGTTAATTGAGTGGCAGGAAAGGCTACGAATCAGAGAAGATTTGACGGAATAGGTTACGCCCAACTCTGTCCAGAAGAGAGCGGAAAGGGAAGCTACCTAAGAGACAGTATTACAGAGAGAGCAGGCAGCTTTACTCTATTACTATGGAATAGTAATAGAGAGATAGGTTGAAGAGAGAGAACTCAGGTGAAGATGGAATGAGCCAGAAAATGAGAAGAAGCCAGAAGATTAGAGCACGTTGCTGAGTTAGTTTGAGGCCAAGGAGAGCAACTCAGAGGCCAAAAGAGAGAAGCCAGATTGAATAAGTCAGCTGGGAGAAGAGTTTGAGCCAGAACAGCTGAGTTGAATCAGCCAGCGGAGGTTCAGAAAGAACAAGTAAGGGTGAGCTTATTAAACAGTAAGTCTCAGAGGCTGAAAACATTCTAGGCCTAGGGTAGATTGTACAGAGGCTAGAAGCTTCCAGGACTAGGCCTAGGTTAGCAGAAGGAGGCAGTTAGCCTCCCAGACAACAACTGAGCCAGGAGAATAAAAGTTACTTTTACAACCTCTGAGCTTAGCACTCTACTTCTTTTCCCACTCTTTTTGGAACCAGTAATTTGTTGAGTGTCTTTGGTGTGCCTGACACTATGTACATTGCCACTTGATTCTCCAAACCCTCCTTCAAGGTGAGTATTGTGACTTCTGGGTGAGGAAACTGAGGCCCAGGGATGCTAAATGATGTGGGCTTTGGGCTCGGGCTGGAAGCTGGGGTTTAAACTTCTTAGTCCTCCTGCCTCTGCCTTTTGCAGACAAGTTTTTGTGACATGAGTTGGTGGGTTTTTTACACACTGTCTCTACATCATATCCCAGGAAGATGCACTGTGAGTCCCAGCCCTCCGTTTATAAGTGAACTTTTGACACTCAGCCTGTAAGCTGAGGGCTGCTGTCTGTGTCAGGCCAGCTTTGAGACTCCTAGTGGTTTTAAAGTCACCGTTTCTGTTCATCACCACAGTTTACGGTGGTCTTAAGAAGTGCTCACTTGGAAGTGAGTACCAATGGACTAAGTACAAAGGAAGTGAATTTCATCCCTGCTGTCAACAGCATCTCTGTGGGCTGTGGAGAAAGGAAACTGGTATGGGCTGGTAACTTTTAATTACTTGGAGTTAAGTCTCTGATTACGATGAGGTTGTCAGTGAGTGAGTGCACTCTTGGGCTCTGGGCAGGGGTAATATGTAACAACCCCGCCCCCACTTCAATCTCCTTATCTATAAGGCAGGATAATATTGCCACTTTATTTATCTCTGAAATGCAAAGTAAATCGTAGAGCCCTGGGGTCCAGAGAGGTATCTACAAGGTAATATATTAGAGATTGCTCTGTAAGCCTGTTCAAATGATGCTGCATTTGTTGATTTACCATTGCGGGTCATATTATTAATAGCATAAGCACTAGACCCCAGACTTCAGCTGTGTCGGAATCATATGGAAAGTTCATGAAGACATAGGATTCTGGCCTCTTCAGAATTTTTCACTCAGTGTGTCTGGGGTAGGATCAGAAGATTTGCGTTCAGTATGGACACAGCTTTATAGTTTGATCTTTTTGGCTAGTATGCCAAGTAATAGATTTAAATATGGCTTTTTCAAATGTATGCATTGTTATTACTCTTTCTAATTGCCCATCCGCCATCCTTTTCTGCTTGATTCCTTTCTTTCCCTTGGACAGTCCTGCTATCCAGCCCTCCCCATGTCACATGAATTCACTCCCTCAGATCTCTCAGGGAATCATTTAAACACACACCAGGTGATGGGGGTGGACTAATAATCACTCTTTTGTTTTGTTTATTGTTTTATTTTGTATAATGTTTTCTTGCTTCCTTGTGTGCCCAGAGTGGCCCCAAATTTGCCTGACTCCTTGGTGATGGGATTACTTAGCCATTATCACTGGCTAAGTAGTCCCACCTAGAGAAGTCCCCCTCTTGTCACTTACTCCAGCATAGCCTTATGCCTCAGGATGGACACCTGAAATCCATGTTTCTTATGGTTGGGCAAATGTAGATTGTAATGAGATTTTGGGTTATGTGAATATGTTTTTGTTTTTGTTTTTTAATTCCAGATGTGGAATGTGAGGCTGCCTCAGTTAGTCCACAGCTGTTAACTATGATTGTCTTGTGCTCTAGGAGGGGTATGTTTTTTTGCCCAGATAGTTTAATTCTAGGGACTCTGGAGAGGGTATAAATGGGAGAGCCCTGAGAAGCCTGTGGTAGCTGCTATTCGCCCCGCTGTTGCTGGTTTCTGCTGCTGTGTTTGCTATTGTGAGATTGCTGGACTGCTAGATTGCTGGATATTCTGATGAAGAAGATTGGGCCTGCCGCTAGGCACCTGATGACCTTTATCAGTAGGAAGTAGTTTAAAGAGGTCTATGTCTCCTTCCCCTTCTTTCTTGCTTACCTAGTGTTGGGGTGGGAGAAAGGCTTGGAAGGGATTGGGGTAGTTATAAGAACCCAAATAAAATAGTTTTAAAAAGTAAAAATATCTATGCCTACAGTAGGTATCAGCTTAGGGGTATGGATTAACTAGAGTGAGCTGAGTGGACAGTGGTGACCCTTGGTCCAGGGCTGTGTCTAGAAGGGATGGAAGCAACTTCCATGAGAACTTGGGTTGACCTCAGATAGCTGCTGTCCTTTTGGTTGTGGTATTGGGGGAAGGCTCTTTTTACTGGCACTTTAGACAGGTTTGGCCAAATGTCTTTCCACACTGGAGGGCACCTTCATTCTTAAGGTAACTCAGCTCATCCAAACTCAAGTTCTCAGTTCCTGTAAAGCATCTCCTCTGTCTCATCATCTTCAGGTGCAGTGTCTAGAGTGACTGGTTAGCTTCTGCTGGGCTGATTTCCTCTCCGAAGTTCCTATAAGCGTAGTAGAAGTGATGGAACCCACAGAGTGCTAGGTCTGCACACATTTCACTGATAATGAGGCACACAGATTGTCCATCGTGATGCTTCTAAGATAGAGCGACTTCCATTTGAGCTGTGTACACAGCTCAGATCCATGATCAAAACTGAGTTGGTCCCCTCAGTTACGATCTTCTTGGATGGAAAGGGGATTATCAGCGTTCCCAGGAGCCCTTCTAAGGAGACCCCAGGCAATTTTGGGTCGTACCCAGAGTAGGGGTACTAACCAAAACAGAGCAGGACCAGGTTGGGAACTGGCTAGACAACTCCCCCACTGGATCAATGTATGGCAGAGGCTGCTGGGCATCGGTTATGGCAACAGATTGCTCATGGGCCTAGCTGAGCATGTGTGAGCGGGAGACACAGGGACCAGTCTTACTGCAAGCAGCATTCTTTCTGGGTCTCTCCCAAGGATGTGTTTTTCTCTTTTAAATCAATCCCTCCTCCCCCCTCTTCTCTAGAAAGTAGTCAATGTTCAAGATTGTGTTAAAAGAAAGAACGAAAAATACCATTAGAAAACAATCTAAGAACCCAATACTCAAAAGGACCTGGGCAGGCTCAGTGAGTTTTGTTGGTGGCCCTTTCTCATCTAGAATTCCTCTGTCCTAGCATTCAGGCCCATCCTGCAAGGTGGCTCCTTGCTTTGTCTAGTCTTTGCCCTTAGTCTAAAGTAATCGTCCAGTCCATGCTAGGCCTTGTTTGTTTTCATGGCCTATTGCACCTGGGTGGCTTGTTGTAAAAGTGAGAGCAGTTACGTACAACCACAGGCTCAAAGACAGAGTTGTAAGGATCTTTCTAACTGCTCTTATCTGGCCTATTTAGATGTCTTAGAGCCATAGGGCCAGGGTCCTACGCTACGGTGTTCCACGTCTGAGTTTGAATTTCTTCTCCCTGCCCTGCGCTGCTGTGGCAGAGATCCCTGCGTCCTCTTGGCTTCATGGAGGTGTGGTCGGGAAAGAGAAAGGGACCTTCTGTGTTTCAGGTTGATGAAACAGTTGAAGTACAAGCAGACGGATGAGGAACAGGGCATTTCTCAGATTGCGTTTTGAAATAGGTTGGGAATAACACTGGCTGTGAAAACATTATCAAAAATCTGCAAAATCAACACACTTTCTTCCTGGTAAACATGAAAGGCTTGGCAGCTGTACCTCCCGCAACGCGTGTTTGGCCAACTGCTGTTCAGGACATTGCGCCTCCCTCTGCGGCTTATGGGTGCTGATTGGAGCCAGGGTTGGCATTCCAACCCCTTGCTGGATAGAGCAGTGTGTTTCAATGCTCATAAAAGCTGTGCCAGTTAATGGTGTACTTGAATTTTGCTGTAGTGCATTGCTGCCGTCTGGGTCATGTGGGCCCCACATCCCTGGTCAAGACCTAGTGCAGGCAGAGGCCCTGACCTCTTGTATAGGGAAAAGTGAATTGTGGGTAATCTCTTTCCATCAGACCCCTCACCCGCTAGCCACTCGATAACCTCTGATTCAAGAGAATTTGTTTATCAGAAAATCAGCCTCCAAGGTTTGAAGCAAATCCAAAGGGGACATTTGCCACCATGTGAAAACACGTATCTTCCTGCTCCTTGCTGGGAATGGGCTTCCTGACCCGTGGAAAACGCAATGGCTTGGTTCTTCAAACCAGAGCTACCTCTTCGCTTTCTTGTGGGAAGTACTCTGGGACCATTGAAATTATTTTCATAAATCAGGGTTTGTTTCTTCTAGCTTATTTTTTTAACCGGGCTATCACACAAATAATTGAGACTTTTTTTTTTTTTTTTAGGTTTTTTTTCAAGACAGGGTTTCTCTGTGTAACAGTCTTGGCTGTCCTGGATTCGCTTTTGTAGACCAGGCTGGCCTCGAACTCACAACCATCCTCCTGCCTCTGCCTCCCGAGTGCTGGGATTAAAGGCATGCGCCACTACGCCCCGCTGAGACGCTTATAATACAAGGCTTCGCAACACAATCTGAGCGGTTTAAGTTTGCTCTTAACCCTTTATCAGTTTTGTCTTACTCCCAGCAAACATCCCAGCGATACTTGCACTTTTCTAGCTTTCTTCGGCTCCAGCTCCTTCCTCCTTTCTCTTCTTCCTTGGACCTCTCCTGGTGGTCCACTCCTCTGGCTTCTCCCCTGACTCCTCCTCCCCTGGCTGGCAGGAAGTCCAGCCCCAGTCTCTCCCTTGCTCATTGATTGGCTGGAAGCTGTTTTAATGACATATTAGGGGGACAGTTGGGGAGCAGAGTTTACACAACGTTTAGACAGGAAATCAGAATTTAAACTACACAATAACCTGATGCCTACATGCCTCCCTTCTTTTTGTATGTCTTTATCAGGAGATGGGCAGAACCATGTTGGCAGCGTGGACCTAAGACAATGGATGCTTGGAGTACGGTGTATTTCAATTTTAAACCTCAGGTTCCCAGACCATATCTGCAAACGTAAAAACACCGAGGTGATACCCTTTAGCTCCATAGCTCAGATCCCAGCACCCGCAAAAGAAAGCTGGATGTTGCCACGTGTGTGAGCCTCTAACCCCAGGATGTGGTGGACAGAGGCAGGAGGATTGCTGGAGCTAACTGGTCATCAACCAGCTAGCGATGGGTTGGAAGGGAGAAACGAAAAAAAAAAAATGCACTAGAGGCTTCCTAGCAGAGCCAGAAAGCAGTGCACCTGCAGATGAAAGCCAGTTTGCAGTAAAGATCCCCACCTCTCTGCTGCAATTTATAGATAGAAATTCTTTAAAATTAGTCCCACCATCACTTCGAAAAAAGGATTTTTCTGGTTGTTGCTTGTTTGCTTTTGTGACTGTACCATGTACAGCTCTGCATGCTATCCTTGTAGAGTGAACTCCTGAGTGGTATAAGAAGTAAAGGTCCAGTTTATTTAATAGGCTTCTAAATAAAATAATTCCCCTTCTTGTCTTGGGGCATGTCCAAAGACCTTAAGGGTAGTATGTGTTTTCATAATGCATGTATTTTTTAAGGTGGAAACCCCTCCGCACCATACAGTAGCTCCTCCACCTTTATTTCATTGCTTTCTATCTAATTTTTCTAAACAGTGAAAACTATTACTTTAATCAGGAGGATAGTTAAATTATAATACTCTTGGTGAAAAAAAAAAAAAGGATAAAACAGTACTTAAATATCATTTCTGTAACGCATTACTTTTAAATGGCTGGAATTAGAAACCATTTGCATTTGTGGTGCTTTAGCCCTTCCCTGTCTTTTCTTTTCTCTTTTCAAGTGCTTTTTCCTGGAGCAGGGGAGATGGGTTAGTGGGGGAAGAGCATGTAGTGTACTAGGGCCCCAGTTCAGATCCCAGCACCCACAAAAACAACTGGATATAGCCATGTGCCTGAGCCTGTAACCCCAGCCTGTGGTGGGGCAGAGGCAGGAGAATTGCTGGAGCTAGCTGACTGTCAGCCTAACCCCGAGTTCAGTGAAAGACCTTGTTTCAATGAAATAAGGGTGATAGGGCAAGACACCAGAGACCCTCCTCTGGCCTCCATGCTCACTCCACCCCCTACAGTTTTTCGCAGTTACACATGCGTGTAGTTTTAGGAATCAAATCCTTTTATGGTGCCATGCTGCCTGCCTGGCTTCTTTCCTCTAACGCTTTCATCCCCCAGGTATATCTATTTTGTATTTTTGTTTCTACGTTTAAAAATATCTTTGATGCCTTGTTACTTTGGGGGACATTATCTGTTGACTCCCGTTATGGGGCCTGAGGGGTTTGGCGGCTTTTCCTTTTCCTCCTCCCTGTACACCACCCCCCTTTGTTTTTGGAGGAACGAAAATCCTGTCTTGCGTTTGTGAAAGTCACAGAGTGTCACGCCTATTTTGAAGGGACAAGGGTCCCTTATGTGGAGTAACATGCACAGCCTTTGGCCTTTTGGGCCTTTGTTAGTCAGCTTTAAAGTCTGCTCCAAAATCCTAAGTTCCAGGTTTGAATCAGACCATGTATAGTGACCAGCCCCATCAAATAGAGAGGCAAGGGTCTATCAGTTGGGATTGAAGTGAAGGCACCTCTGGGGCTTGTTCTCCAGACCAAATTGTTATGAACACAGGCCTATTTTTTTTTATTATTAGTTTTGGCTTTTTATCATAAAAGCAGAACGTAGAGGAAATACAACGCTGCAGTGAAGATCTTGCTGGACTCCAGTTAACCTGGGGAGGCAAGAAGTTGCCTTCTCCGAGCTCCTAACTACAGGATACTCTCAAAATGGCAGCTTCTGTTTGTATTTGGCTGGCAGTGCCCAGGACTTGCGAGCAGTGGGAAGATGCCAGGGTCTTGGAGATCTGACTAGAATCTGTACGGAGCCCCAGTAGTTTCACCCTTGCCATAGGGCTGCCCATAGTCCAGGCTTTAGGGTACAGTATGTGTGCTATTTCAAAGCGTTGACAGCTCCACTTTCTTCCCAGGACCACCCCCGGCCATCTCTGAATTCCTTGTCCACATCCAGAGTCCATTCCTCCAGGCTGATCCTGTTTCCTCCAGGCTCCCACTGCTGTCTTTTCTGGACTTTTCTATTTATGGCCCTTCTGGGTTCTGGAGAAGGCCTCCCTGGGGCTCGTGTCAGTGATCTTACCATCTTTGTCATTCTTGAGGCATGAGAGAAGCCGACAGGGGCAGTGCCCTGAGGTTTCCACTGTAAAAGTCTGGAAGACTAGGAATGTAGTTGTAAGGACACTTGGAAGCCACACAGTCAATACAGCTCTGAGTTTACACCTCTGGAGCTAGGAGCTCATTCTGGTGAGAAGCCCCTAGGCTGAGGTGGATGGCGCTTCTTGGAGAGTTTTTTTTTTCCTGCTAAGCTAATATCATCATCTGGGGTGCTCGCCCACCTAGGAAGGATGAAAACCATCTTCCTAGTTAAGGAACTGTTCTTCCTGTTCAGGCAGAAGTAATAGAAGGTGAATGATAGGCCGGTAGAAGATGTCACGGCCGTTACACTGTCCCAAGAAATGTCAGTGGACTTGTATGACCTAGATAAGCCAGGCTTAAACTTTCTGCCTTGTGTCCTTTACGAATCTGATGTGAACATCCAGGATCGCGTGTCCCATTAGTCCAGAGCATCGCACTAACCTATTTTAAGGAAACCGTCTCCTGGAGCTTCGTTTCATTGTTGAAACGTACCACATTCTGCCTTTATTCTACAGATGTATCAAATAGTGAGATATATATATATATATATATATATATATATATATATATATATATATATATAGTCTGGGCCACCAACTGTTTGGCTTAGGTCCCTTTAATTTCGTTGCGTCTCACTTTATTTTCACAGGTCTCCCTGTATGTGACTATTCATGTGTGTGTTTAATTTTAAGTCTTTTTAGGAAAAAAAAAATTTTAAAGGGCCCACAGAGAGGGCTCATTGGTTCAGAGCTCTTGCTGCTTTTGCAGAAGACCTTAGTTCAATTCCCAGCACCCACATCAGGCAGCTCACAACTACTTGTGACCGCAGCTTCAGGGAGCCTGCCACCTCTGGCCTCTGAGGCGTACTGACACGTACACATTCACACACAGATAAGCACACATAATTAAAAATAAGTCTTTAAAAATATTAAGTAAAAAAAATCATACAGTGGTATCTAATAATAGTCTGAATGTGAATGTTATGATGCATACATTTTAGTCATTGAAATCTTTCTTCTAGGAGGAGTAGGCCATTTTTGATGTAAGGAAGTGTTTGGCTTTGGGATGAACAGACAAGGTGACAGTTCAGAAAAGGTTCTTAGGTTGTCAGGGGCTCGCTTTGACCCCAGGGCCAACCCACCTTTCACTCTAAGTGCCAGCAACCCACTCAAGTCCCCACTAACTATGAGGCTGGCATCAGGGGACCATGTTTTACAAATATTGGAAGCATCGTGGTAAAGGTGAGCTTGAGCCTCTGAGGTGCCACAGGCCTGCAATAACAGCACTTTAGGAGGCTGAGGCAGGAGGATCTCGAATTCTGAGTTTGGGGCTAGCCTCAGTTGAATTGTAGAGCCATTAACAGGAAAGCCGGACAGAGAGCTGTTTCATGTTCTCCAGCTTGCCCTGGGATTTAGCTTAGCCCTTTTATCCTAAGATAACTCTAACTTCTGCAAAAATCTCTAAGGCACAGCTCATTGGAAAGGTGAGCAAAGAGTTCTTCTCATTGCTGCGGCATAAACAGTCAGGAATGGTTTTATGAGGCCAGCCCCAAAGGGAGTTGTCAAAAATTCCTGTTTTCTAAGCAACCACTGTGTTACAGAAAAGTTCATTTTTATTTTTCGTCTTTGCTGTGAGTCCGATAGGATGGTATCAGTGACATCAGGAATAATTAAAGTATTTTTTTTTTAAATCTGTCTTAGAACTGACCCAGCTTTGTGCCAAGTTACACATAAGAGCTTTTGGATTTAAAAAAATATTTTCAAAAATGCTTATTTGAAATGGTAGACACTTTGATACTGAAAGAGCATTGTTTTAGTGGGTGGGGTTCTTTGCTTTTTTTTTCCCCCCCTCTATTTTATTTTTATTTTTTATATTTTGTTTTTTCCAGACAGGGTTTCTCTGTGTAGCCCTGGCTGTCCTGGAACTCACTCTCAGGGACCCACCTGCCTCTGCCTCCTGAGTGCTGGGGTTAAAGGTGTGCGCCGCCGCCTAGCTGGGGTTCTTTTCTTGATGCTCAGAGTTAAGTTTTCTAAATAAAGAGTGCCCATCATGTATCCTAAGGGTTTCCAAGGGTGTAAGAGGCAAGACCCGACACAAATGTGCATGCATTCATGCTGTGGGAGCGAGTATACAAGTGTCTCTGTTGTCTCTATTCAGCAGCCAGACTCTTCCCCACTTTTACTGCTTTTATTGAATCTCCAGAAATGCTTGCCATCTTAGGAAACTCAGTGTGACATTCAGGCTCTCAATAAAAATGTTTTGCCATGAGGCCAGGGCCGGAGGGGCGGGGCAGCAATAAATTAACATGTTAGCATGGATGGGTGGATCTGTGCGTTTCTTCTGAGACTTCCATTGTTCTCCCAGCTTTCTCTGACGAGCATGCGTTTCTTTTATATTGGAAAGAGATTGTTTTATTTCGAGAAAATGCATGGGTTCTTTTGAATCCATTCTCAATCTGTCCAAAGGGGTAGCAAGGTGGAGAGTATGGGAGGGATAACAGATGGGAGGAAGGACATAGGCAGCCAGGGCTGTCATGGGAACTGTGGCCTCAGTTTTCTGTCACCAAAGATATCCTTGTTAGTTTTATGCTTTTTTACTTCAAAATACCCTTTGCTTTGAACAGTGTTTACATATCTCCCATTGCTGTCAATCAAAGATAGATGTAGCTTCCTGTTAGAGTTCCCTGACTTGCTCTAGTGAAGTTGATGTTGTTTTAGCTGAGAACAGGTGTACGATGTTTGCATTGGCCTTTCTGTCGGACACTCATGTGTCTGCTATCTTCATTGGTACCTGTATGGAAATTTCTAGGCCACAGTTGTGCAGTTAAAGTGATTTTGAACCTGAGTCTCTATACTCCTGTGTGCTGCTGTTTCTCCCTGTAAACCTACCTTGATTCAGTTTATTTTTTTCATGCGACAAAATCTAACAGTAAAAAACTCAGTAACACCGTCTTTTGGTCATGCTAAGCTTTGTCTACCTCATTTCTCACTGTCCTTATAGTCAGCGTAACTGTAGTGCTAGCTGCCATTAATCAAATGAGCCCTTAGCATGTGTCAGATACTGTGTGCAGTGCCTGTACAGATGACCCCATGTGATCCTTACAGCTCCTCTGTGAGGCAATGACAGCTAATTATTTCAGTTTTGTTTGTGGGGAAATTGAGGCCCCAGCATAGCATGTTTTGTTCAAGGTCTTGAGGTTTGAAAGCGGCAGAGCTGAGATTGAAGCTGCTTCCCACCTCTTATTATTTCTATACTCTTAATCCTTTTCCTACTTAACCAGCTCCTTTATGACCACGACCTCAGCGTTGGGTCATCTGAGCATCCTGGCCCATCATCTAATATTCCTGTGCCTCTGCTGTTACTCTGCTCTGTGTCACAGGTCCCCAGCAGATGAGGTGACTATACACCGGTGTGCCAGGAGCTTTCCCTGTCAGGCTCTGCCAGCCTAGGTGGGAGCAGGAACTTCGTGTATGGGAACTGCAGTTGGACTTGGAGTTTTCCTTTATTGTCTTCTGGTCGGGACCGGGGCCTTGAGCAGTGCAGGGGGACATCTCCCAGCCTCAGGAATGGCCTCGCTTTGCTTCTGCGGACCTCATGAGAATGCTTTATCTTTTGCCCTGCAGATTCAGGGAGCACAGAGTTCCTGTCTCCTGGAGAGAGCAAGGCAGGCCTGTGGAAGTCCTTCCTTCCCGAAGGATGGGAAGGATGCTGACTAGCACAGCAGGTCATACTTTTTTATTGCATCATGAACTTTCAGCATCTGATGAAAACCCCGTCTCTTTTCCTAAAGATAACAGCCTTTCTGTAGTGTACCTTTTGCTAAGCACTATTCTTGTGTGTGTTATCCCTTTCAGTCTTCCTCATAACTCCATGAGGTGTAGCTCTTACTGTTTCCCTACTTCTGTGGGCAAGGAAACAGAGTCAGTGAGATGTAAAGATTTGCTCACGGACAAGTGTCTTTGCCTATGGTTTCAGCCCCAGCTTTCGGTAGCGGAGCCACCACCTGCGTGACTTGAAGGTAGAACTCCGTCTCTGCCTCCAGGGTTGGTTACCACCCTGCCTGTCAGGGCAGTGGAGGGAAGAAAAGCTGACTTGGGTTTCTCTTGTCTTCTATTTTCTTAGAACTTCTAGGTGAGCTTGTATGTCGGTTTCTAAGTGTCCACGAGTCCCAGGGATTCCAATAGTGATCTACCTGGCACTTCACATTTGATGAGAAGTCTGGCACTGTGGGCTTCTCTCGCATCTGACACCACCAAGGCTGAGCCAGCCTGCTCTGCTGTAAATTAGGGAGGATGGACGAGGTCCTTCTCACCAAAGTGAGTGGCTGTCACCGCCCCTTAATGTGCCTTCAGTGTGGCTCATAGGCAAAAAGTATAGCATGCCCGTAGTTCCGCTAAGACTAAGGGCCCAGAAATTGACTTGTGATTACTGACTGTGCTTGGCCCTTGATTTGAAGCCATAGAGGATATTTTCTTAGAGCTGTAATCCATTAGTACTAGCAGATTTTACCATATTTCGTATTCGTTTTCCTGTCTTCCCTCCTCCTACCTGTCTGCAATTCTCACAGCAAGTGTTCTAAATATTATGGTAATGTGGAATGTCACCCCCTGTAAAAAGAACTCAAATACCAATAGTCTGTCCCAGGGATGCAGGCCCAGAACACAGATTGTCAGCCTTCTCCAGCATCATGCTCTTGCGCGCGCTCTCTCTCTCTCTCTCTCTCTCTCTCTCTCTCTCTCTCTCTCTCTCTCTTTCTCTCTCTCCCCTTAGCTCCCTTCTCGAGCAGATGCAACGGGGAAGCACTTTTCCCTTATATGGTTCTCATCCTCTCTGCTTCTTCCTTGACAGCAGAGGCTGGGTCAGCTCGCAGTTTCTCCTCTTTGCCCTGACTGCCTCCCACCCCATCCCAGTGTATGTAAAGACAGGCCTTTCGTGAGAAGACCCATCTCCAAAGTTCTGAATGGTGTTGGGCTCACAGTCCATGCTATGGGCATTGCTAACCTCTCTGCTGTAGGCTGCATCCCAGAATTAACTCCCTCTATGTACTGCTTTCTCCCATTTATTGTGGTGGTGGATACAGCCAAGCGGGAAACTATTGGGAGCCAAAGTGGTTCCAAGTGGTTGACCGGTGGCTGCTTTGAGGCCCCTCTCCCAGCAGAGCTCTGTCCTGGATACAAAGAACATCTTTCTTGTCCGAGCTGGTTGAGCAGTGATGTTTAACATGCCTCGGTTGTAGCTCACTGCTCGGGGCAGACCTCTGTGAGTGTTCACGGACTTCCCTTCTCTCTGCTAAGGAGGATTCCACTGTCTATTACTCAGCTCTCCCAGTTACTCTGCCTTCTAAGGACAACTTTCTCCTGCTTAGCTCTGTTTCTGGGCTTCCTCATATAGAGTCAGAGCAAGGAGTAGAGGCTGAAACTGAGGGACCAGGGGTGGGGAGGGTCAGAGTTGCATGCGGGCATGTGTAAGCAAGGGCCGTACTTGTTTCTGGAAAGGCTCAGTACTTGTGCGAGAGAAGAACAAACAGAAGCCAAAGGACATCGGAGGGGGAGAACAGTCTTGGATGGGCAGGCTGGGCCGAGGGGGATGAAGAGCCCTGGAGTTCTTGGAGGAGCACAGGCCAGCAGCAGGCAGAGAGCGACACAGGCAGGAAGGACGTCAAAGATGCCTTTTGTGCATCGAGAATTTCGACTGTGTTACATGGAAGCCTGGTTGTACCTACCTAGGCTTCTCCAGCATTGCCCAGTGGGGAAGGCAGAGTTGACAGTGTGGTGGGTTTCGGAAATGCTCTCCATAAGCTCCCAGTGCTGACATATTGGAGTCAGCTTGTGTCACTGCCACCTTGAAGAACCACAGGTCACTGTCTTGCCTCTAAAGCACAGAAACAAGGCTGAGGGTAGAGTGTCCGCCTAGTGTTCACGACAGGACTGGTCCCATCCTCAGTATGTCATAACTGGGTCTGGTGGTGTGCACACCTCTTCCTTATCGTAGGCCTGAGGAGGTTGGAGGGAGGAGGATCAGAAATCCAGGGTTATCCTCGGCTATCGAAGGAGTCGGATGCCCAGCCTGAGCTACACGAGACTGTCTCAAAACAAACAACAAAGAGCGAAGCGTGGCAACGTCATTTCCGATTCAGTTGCTTGTTCTCTTTATACCCTGTCTTCAAAAGCAGTTGGAGGCGATTCGGATGGAGTTGGAGGAATGCGCCAGTTCATTCAGAGTGCGTGCTTACCATCAGTAGAAAAGAAATTTGCTTTAAGGAAGAAAAGATTGAGTTTCTAGGCCACATTTTAGCCACAAAAATATTCTTGGGAAAAGATACTTTAATTTTTGCTCTTTAAGAAGTTGCTCTTTTGTGTTGGTTTGAGGGGAGGGTTTTTTTTTGTTGTTGTTGTTGTTTTGTTTTGTTTTGGCAAGAGAAGGAGCAGGGGCTGTTTGGCTTTCTTCTGGCAGGCAGCTTCCTGGGCTCTAATCAGTCCGCACTCTCTGTCCCATGTTCATGCTCCATGATGATTTTCCTTGAAGCTAAAGGCCTAGAATCTGCAGGCTGCTGGGACTGCAGCTCTGAGCATGGAGCACTTTGTGTTGGCTCTGGGAACAGCAGGGCTGTAGAAGAGTGGCTTTCAGAGAGCATTGGCAAGGCTTGGTGCCACTGGGTCATGGGCAGGGGCATGCCCTGGGCTTCCTGATGTGCGGCTGATGGAGGGCCACACAGCACACTTTTGTTAGCCTGCTTGCCATGACATTGTCTATAATGTGTGTGTGTGTGTGTGTGTGTATAGATCTATACATATATCTATATACATAAACATGTGTAAGTGTATGTATGCATAATATATATTTTTATAGGTGTTGCACATGTGAGTTAAATGCTCTGCCACTTTGCAGTACACTCAGCCTCCCTGTCCATAGTGTTCTCTCAAGCCTGATAGGGCAACAGAATAGGATGCAATGCAGCTAACATATGAGTTTCTGGTAGTCACAGCTACAAACTAGGAACAGGTGAGATTCATTGTAGCGTGTTTCATCAACCCAGCGTCTAAAAGAATTATTTCAATGAGTAATCAACATAAACATACCAGAGATCAGGGAGCCTCTATGGATCTGGCCTATGTCCTCTGCTTGTGTGTTATGGTTGTGTAGCTCAGTGTTCTTGTGGGATTCCTAACCGTGGGAGCAGGGCTGTCTTTGGCTTTTTGCCTGCCTTTGGGACCCTTTTCCTCCTCCTGGGTTGCCTCATCCAGCCTTGATGTGAGGATATGTGCCTGGTTTTACTGTAGCTTGTCATGCAGTATTTGGGTGATGTTCCTTTAAGGCCTGCTTCTTTCTGAGGGGAGGTGAAGTGGGGGTGGGAGTCGGGGATAGATCTGGGGGGAAGGGGAGGGGAGGAAGAAGAAACTGCGGTCAGAATGTAATACATGAGAGAAGAATAAATAAAAAGGAAACAAAACCTACAAAAATATCAGTGAGATATTTCATATTCTCTTTAATGTTGAACCTTTGGTGTCCATTGTATATATTAGCTAGGCCTGCCTCAAGTCATACTAACTGTGTTTCAGCTCTGCAGCCACGTGAGCTAGTAGTTTCTCTGAAAGACAGCATAGTTCTAGTATGTCTTGATTTGAGAGATGTATTTTACATAGCTACCCAGGTAGCAGGGGTTCACAGTTTTCCAGTTGACTGATTTGCAAACCCCTCAGCATGGGTCAGTGCCAGACAGTCTGTGTGTCTGTCACCTGAGGGGGATATTGAAATTTCTTCATCAGGCCAATGCCCCAGTGCTCCTTCCGTGCAGCGTAATTGGAACTGCCTGTGCTGTAGACATTCGCTGGGCAGTTTCCCTGGCTTCTCTGACTGTGCCCTGCCCCTGAGTTCCACTCATCATCTTTGAGGGGCATGGTGGTGTGGTAGGAAGGGCTAGGAATGTGCACCCCAAGGGCCCTTTCCCACCCCTGCCAAACACAGCTGCAGTTTCTTATTTATCTAAGTGTGGCCACATATTAATGGCAGAGAAAGAGCCTGCCAGGAAAGGCAAAGCCAAGAAACCAGCATATTTAGGGAGAATGGGATACTGTGTACTTAAGAGGTGTTCTTCTCTGGTGGTTTGCTTAAAAAAATGTGTTTGCTGACAATCTAAGAAAATTGGTCCTACAGAGCCACAGCCCAAGGATATGGGATCTCAAATCCCTCAGTGGCCAAGTAGGTAGCTTGGGAGTAAGGCTAAGATCAAACCAGGTGGAATCTTCTTTGTCCTCACAAGAATGCTGTGGTTTCCTTCTTTTGGGGGTAGGGACAGACATAAGGCACCCTTTGTCTTTCTTTTCTCTGTTGATAGAGAAATATTTCTCTTTACGAGAAAACCAGTGCATACATCCATGATAAATGGCATCGACGTGAGGCCTTGGTGTTGGACAGATGACAGTAAACGCTTTGTCTAGAAGTGACTACCACACAGCTCCATACAGCTGTGACCTTTGAGGCTCAGCATTACCACAGCTTGCTGGTTTTTTTGTGTGTGTTTTGTTTTGTTTTGCTTTTTGAGACAGGGTCTCTCTGTGTAGCCTTGGCTGTCCTAGACTCAATTTGTAGACCAGGCTGGCCTTGAACTCACAGCGATCTACCAGTCTCTGCCTCCCAAGTGCTGGGATTAAAGATGTGTGACACCAGGCCTGGCTACAGTTTGCTGTTTTTTTTTTTTTTTTTTTAAGATTTTATTTATTTATTATTATGCATACAGAGCTCTGCCTGCATGTACCCCTGCAGGCCAGAGGAGGATATCAGATCACATTATAGATGGTTGTGAGCCACCATGTGGTTGCTGGGAATTGAACTCATGACCTCTGGAAGAGCAGTCAGTGCTCTTAACCACTGAGCCATCTCTCCAGCCCCCAGTTTGCTGTTTTTAAGGAGAAGCCATCCTGTAAAATTATACAGTCTTTAGCTTAATGATTAAAAAATAAATAAAACCAATTGCAGACTGATAAGAAGTGGCAAAGTGCTACCTTTTCAAGTGGCAACATGATCCAGGAAGCTGACGTTGCTACGGTGTATCCACATTGTTATGTAGACTTTATTATAGAACCCTTTCCACTGGGGTTTATTTGTGCTCATTTGTATGTATGTATGTTGTCCTGTGCAGTTTTATTATATGCACCATTTGTATAATAACCGCTACAGTTAAAATATTTGGGAGCCAGGTGTAGTAGCATATGCCTGTAATCCCAGTACATATAAGTTGTTCAAATGTAGCTTGGACTACATGGTGAGTGACCAGCTAGCTTAGTGTGACTATTAGATTCTACCTCTACTATTGCTATACACACACAGACACACACACATACATATACACACACACATAGACACACACACACACACACACACACACACACACACACACACACACACACACACACTTGACTTTTAAGTTGTTTGTGCAGATAAATAGAAAATTCTGTTGAGGTCCACAGAACATGCTGTGATTTATCTTTAGCTATTTTGAGGATTCTTCTTTTTCTTACTCTTTATCCTTCCCCCCTCCTCCTGCCCCAACATCTGTTTCACCCCATCACTAGGTAGGAGAGAAAGGGCAGAGAAGAAAGAGAAGGAGACCCCTGAATCTAATTATTTTCTTCTTGTTTCTTCTTTGAGCATGACTTCTAACAAACTGCAGCCAACCACCATGAACAGCCAGCAACCATCCACACCATTTATCAGGACTCGAGCATTTATATACCCTCTGAAAAATTCTCAGAATTCTAAATGTTACACAATTGCAGAATCTGTCTGCAGCTGGCAAAACCACGCCTGTGCTAGAGCACGAGGCAAATCATAGTCAGCTGCTGTGGACAGTCCCAAGCAGCACTATATCCCCACACTTGAGATTAAAATGAAAACATTCTTATAATATTTCTATGTTTTTCTAAAGAAACTCAAAAATCCAGAATTCTCACTACAACTTGCCCTAGGCCTGGTAAAGCCTGATGAGTCTTTAATTTTCAACCCCTATTCTAGTCTAGCTGTTATTTTATTTTATTTTTGTCAGATAAAATTCATGCTTCATAAAATTCACTATTTAATCACTTCCAAATAGGCAGTTCAGCATTTTCTAGCTTATTGCCACGTTGTGTGTTATTGCCACATTTTTTTTTCTGCCATGCCCTAATGAAGTCCCTTGTCCATCAGCATTCATCTCCACTCTCCTCCTCCCCCTCCTCTGGCATCCAGTAATCTACTTTCTGTCTCTATGGGCCCATCTACTCTGAACACTTATGCAAATGGGATCATATAATACATGCTTCTTTGTTTCTGACCAGATGTTTTCATCTTACCAAGGAGGAGATTTGAGACCAAAGAGGGAAAATGACATTTCTATGGTTGCATGGGAGAGAGAGGGCTGTTGGTACTCACCCCTCTGTGCCACAGCACTCCGCCTCTCCTCATTCTCTCCTCAGTATGATGATCATGGTCGTGACATTTTCTAGGGAGATTTGACAAATGTACTTAGCAATAGGGCACTTCCGGTTAGCGGTGTTGAGGTTCTTCAAGGAGTCACCACGGATATTGGAATTGTAAATCAGAAAACAAGGTGTGTGGTCCAGGTCAGTAGATTTTTGTTAAATACCTACTGTGTGCCAAGCTCAGAACCAACAGGGGCCTGTTAGCTTAGGTGCTGACCATTAAGGAATACCCAATTAGGAAAATAGACAGATGAAAGGTAATTTGGGGATGTTGGCGTAAATAGTATGATAGTGGGGAAGGGTACCAGGCTAGACCAGGGTGGAGGAAGCTAGGGGGTTGGAAGGAAGGTACTGGGCAATGAGGTGGCAGAAGGAGGCGTAGACTTCACGGATGAGGTAATAGCACCATACTGTAAGTTCATTGGTCGTGGTAGAGGGTAATGATGTTGTGGCTTCAGGTGTGAGTTTGAGGCAAGTCAGCTACCCTAGTCGATATCCCTAGTTCTCAAATGGTGTATGGCTGGATGGAGGCAGAGTGGAAGCCCCGTGTGATAACTGAGCCTCTTTGGGAACTCTAGTCTAAGCAGTTAGTGGATGTATACAGTGGAGGTATCCAAGTACTGACAGAATGGAAGAGTCACAGCTAGAGGCCTCAGAAGACTCATCCCAGGGACTATAGCAAAGTCATGGCATCCTCAGAGAGCCCCCAGCCCTGTTTTGCCCACCTTCTTGCATGTTATGTGCCAGGAACTGTTGTGGTCTTGAGGTTATAGAAATGAACTTGTCAGACTAGATCCCTGCTGCTTTGACAGAGACAAATATGATAAAGGCAGACCATGGTAGGCTCTACTAGGACAGGAGCCTTTGCTGGTGAGAGTAAGGGTCGGGGGTCAGAACTGGCCTTGGTGAAGAGGTCATGTTTGCTCTGTGCTCTGAATCCTGAGGATGCCGCATGCTTGCCAAGAGACAGGGAAAGAGGTTTTTGTTATTTATTTTATTTTTATGAGGTAGAAATAGTAAATTCTGTTACTACTAAATGTAATAGCATTAGAGGGTGTGGAGGGGTTAGCCTCTGGGCACTTTTAGTGTGCTTGGTTTTATTGAGATGTTCTCAAGGGCCCCAAGTCAGATAGAATAGGTAACTGTGGAAGCCTGGCCTGGCCCTACGCATGCACGCACGCACGCGCGCGCACACACACACACACACACACACACACACACACACACACAGTCTTAGGGTGGGGAACAGCAAGGAAACCATCAGCTCGAGGGGAACACATGTATATGCAAGTAGAAGAAAAAGCATAGTCACTTTGAATCATTTAAAGTAGGCGTGCTTTTATAATTTTTTTTTAAAAAGGGAAGCTAAAATTAATTTTTTTGCTAGTTTCCAGCTAATTCTGTTGTACTTTATGAGTGTTTTGTCATTCAGAGTCCTTGGAAACATTCATTCTTCCTCCTACTGAATTTGTGGAGTAGGTGGGACAGCTTTAAAAAAAGACCTGAAAGACCCACTTCCTCTGCCAATGGGCGCAGGAGGAAGAGGATGGGCGGGCACTGGGACCAGAGTGGAGAGTGTCACACTAGTGTGAAGCCTGTGGAAGCTTCAGTGGAGGGCAAGCCCTTAGGGTGTTGGCACTGGTGATAGCCCTTGTGATCCCCAAAATCCCTTTTACGGTTAAAAAGGGGTTAATTTTGCAAGTTGTGAAGTGATCTTAAATAGAATAAGCGATGCAGTGTGACATGAAAGGCAACTGCAAGGGATGGAGTACTCGGATTTGCTTCCTTCCCAAGCTGTTTGGCCTCAAGGCTGGTTGCAGACTTTCTCTCCTGGACTCTGGATTTGTCGCTGGTAGGAAAGAGAAGTCCACCGTGAGCTTGGGAAACGACTCAGGCTGCATATTAAGAACAGAGAGAGAACAGCCATGTTTGGCTGGGTGGCATGAAATTTGGGGTATTATTTTGACGGAAGCCAGAGTTTTGAGATACTGTATTGGGATACATGACCTGCGGTCAAACTTGAAAACAGCAAACAGCACTGATAAAAAGGCGAAGCAGGGCAGGGTGGATCCTTGTCCATTTAGTTGGGGCAAAACGCAGTGTGAAAATAGAAGTGTCTGCGCTGTGACGCACATGGGCAACGGCTTCTGAGGACTCTGGGCATGGGGGCTCCTGTTGGGCTGGGCTGGGTTGCCTGGGCCTGGCTGACATGTAGTAGCAACGAGGGTAGCCAAGATGGCCGTACAACACAACCAGCACTGCTCTGTGGTCTTGGGATGGAGTAGAGGATAGGAGGCTACAGATGAGGGAGGTGAGGCCTTGAGGTCTCTAGTAGGGCCTGAAGCAAAAACTGCCATGCCTTTTGAAGCACCAGACTAGAGAAGTCTCTTGTTTTAGGCCAGAATGTGTTAGAAATATCGGATAATGAATGAATCATTTAAAAATTGAGGGCTACTAGAAGTGGGAAGAGTCTTTTTGCTTTCCCTAAACTCCCTGCCACCCCACGTCCCACCTCCTACCCTTAAAAACTTGATTTCCAACTCACGTGGAGGATCCTCATGTTGGAGTGGGATTCTGGGAGTGTCTCCTTTGTTTCTTTGGAGGTTAGTGAGGCTTGCTGCTTGGCTTCTTGTTCAAAAAAGGTTGACCTTGGATAGCTGTGGATTTCTTGGGATTCTGGGAATGTCTCCTTGTTTATTGGAGGTTAGTGAGGCTTGTTGCTTGGCCTCTTGTTCAAGAAGGTTGACCTTGGCTAGCTGTGGGTTTCTGTGGTGTTGGCTCTCTGAAGGTCACCTGCGAGCACTTGGTGATGTCGGGAAGAGATCTCTGCAGGCGGGTCCATGCAGTGAAGTAGCTTGCTCCAATCCATCATCTTCGTGGCACATACATTTACTTTGCCGTCTTTGGCTTGAGATGGCTCAAGCCATTACATGACCACGAAGTGGAAATCTGCAGAGAGAAGTGCTCAGCTGGCTTGGCACATTGCCCCATATTGCACTCTTCTGCAGTGCTTGCCCTTTGATGGGCAGGAGAGACCTGGCCAGAATGCTTGCGTCCTGAATCTGTTCCTCGAAGGCCATTTGATGGCTGGAGAGGTGCAGATTCTCTGTCCTGCTGGAGGGGGACCTGCACAGGTATGTGCTGCTGGGACGAGGCTTCCAGCGTTTCATCTGGGAACACGCAGACTGTGTGTATGTCACTGAAGGGAGGGAGGCCTGTCTCATCCTGTTGCCAGTCTTGCTGCCAGCATTCTGTCATTTACTTAATGGAGTTAAGCAGTGGGCATCAGGGTGGGATAGAAATGCGATGGACGTACTAAGAGGGAATAAATCTGTAAGCAGAACTCCTGGTGCTTTCCTTGAGGAAGCTTAGTTAATGACCTTGACGAGACTGTTCTGGCGCATCTGCATGCTTGGGTAAAGTGTACCCACCCCTAGCTGGGTACCAGAGTCAGCTGTGCTCCTGGTAGAATGGGCCCATTCCCAGCTGGGTGCCAGAATTGTCTCTGGGAGGCTTTTGGCCTGCCAAAGCAAAAATAAAATTATTTTCATTATAGTCTTTTTAGTTCTAGGGTGATTTTCATTTTCAGCCAGATACAGAAACCTGCCAAACAGCTATGACTCCGATGAGGCTCTGTTCACCATTCAGGGGGTTTGCATCTTGTTTCCTCACCCCAACCTGAGCCTTCCTCACACATTTGGCTTTCACTCTAATGCTTTAAGCTCCTACCCATCCCCCTTCTGCTGTATGTGTGTGTGTGTGTGTGTGCGCGCGCGTGCATGCACATGCATGTGTGCCCATGTTTGTGTGTGTGCTTGCCTGTGTGTACATGCATGTGTGCGCATGTGTGCGTGTGTACGTGCATGTGTTTGTGTATGGAAGCCAGCCAGAGGTCAACTTTGGGTGCCCTCTTCAATCACTCCCCCGAACCCCCTTATTTTTTGATACAGAATCTCTCACTGAACTTGGAGCTCACCAATTCAGATAGGCTTCCTGGATATTAGTTCCACGGATAGCTTCTTGTCCTCCTGTCCCTTCCTCCAGTGCTGGGATTATAGACACTGACTGCGAAGCTGAGCTTTTTACATGTAGGTTCTGGGGAGTCGAACTCGGGTCATCAGAGTTGTGCAGCAGACACTTTGGTGACTGAGCTCATCTTCCCAGACCCAAGGCTGTGTTAGAACTGCTCCTGGTATCTCAGCCCAGGCTGGTAAGCTCATCTCTTTCTGACAAATGAAAAGGCTCCACTTGGAGATTTGGATGGACAGGTTTTCAGAGATTCTTTTTCTTGTGAACATTCCTGCTTCAGGTCAGTAGTTTCTGGGTATTCAGGGCTTTTGAGTGTGGGGATAGGTTTCTCAATGCTATAACTGGCATGAAGAAAAACTCATCTTTCTCAGAGACCTCAAGAAAAGCCTTGGGTTTCTGCACGGTGTTCCAGGTCCTGAGAAACACTAGTTGTCCCTTAGGAGTATATGAATAGGCATTGCCAGGGAACAAGACTGAGCTGGCAGTATTCTTGCTGTGGACATTTGGGGACGCGCACAGATGAGAGTGCACGTGCAGTGCTATGCATCTCATTCTTGCGAATGTGGAGTTACATTATGTAAGGCAAGGGTGGGGTTCTTGTTTGTTTGTTTTGTTTGTGTGTATTTTTGTTGTTTAAGATCACCAAGATAATAAGAGACCCAGACGAAGCTAAAATAGATGGCTGTCCAAACGCCCTTGCTTTTGCCTGCATCGTCGCATGGGCTGGGGTTCGCATCTTCCCTTTTCTGTCCTCTCCCATCCAGGCTTTGGAATTTTCCCAGTCCTCTGTGCTGGAAGAAGCTTCTGTTTCTGCGCCACTGGGTGCTTCTGCTCAGTGCTCCTACACTGCCCGAGCATGCCGATTTAGAGTGTCTGGACTGGCCTTTTTCTCAGGACAACTGAAGGGCCGTGGTGACTTTGTATCTCTGACACCTCATGCTTTCTGCTATATAATCGAGCTCAGTGAACAAATCAATAAATTCTTTGAGAGAATGATATAAATAACTCTTACCACCTTAAAGCTGAATGCTGGTACAGCTTACTTAAAGCTGTAATGTATTACAGTGCTGCTACCGTGAGCCAGGTGTGGTGGCACACACCTCTAATCCCAGCACTCGGGAGGCAGAGGCAGGTGGATCTCTGAGTTCGAGGCCAGTCTCATCTATAAGGTGAGTCCAGGACAGCCAAGGCTGCACAGAGAAACTCTGTCTCGAAAAACCAAACCAAAGCAAACCAAACCAAACAATGCTGCTGTCATTACACATAACCATATATATATATATATATATATATATATATGGTTATATATATATATATTTGTTTTCTTTTTTGTTTTTGTTGGAGTGAGCTGGAGGTAGAACCCAGGGCCCCACACATACTGGGCAAGTGCCCTTGGAATTTTTTCTTTAAAACTTTATTTTCACTTATGAGTGTTTGCCTGCATGTCTATGTGTGCACCACATGCATGTAGTGCCTATGGAGGCCAGACGAGGGCCTCTGCTCCCCCGGAACTGGAGTTACGGATGGTTGTAAGTTGTCATGTGGGTGCTGGAAACTGACCCAGTTTCTCTACAAAAGCAGAGGCAAATGAGGGCCATGAGGGATGAAGGCCAGAGTTTGCTGTGTAGAGAAAACACAGAATGCCGGGCGTGGTATTCAGTGTGGGCAAGCCTGCTTGTGAAGGGTGCCTGCTGTTTGCTAGCCACTGTCTGACACGAATGTTGGCTGAGTTTACAGATCTTCTGATGTGTTTGATTTTTAAAGAGACGTCAAAAGGGTGAGGTTCATAATTATCATCATCATCATCTTCTTAATTTAGTGTGTGTGTGTGTGTGTGTGTGTGTGTGTGTGTGTGTGTACACATGGAGGTCAGAGGACATTTGAGAGTGAGTTCTCTCACCCCAGTGTGGATTTTGGGGATTGGACTTAGTTTTTCAGGCTTGGATGGCAATCATTTTTTCAGGCCTAAGATGTCTGAGCTTTTACGAGGCATTCCTGAGTTTTAGCTTGAGTCTTGGAGTTCCAGGATAGATGAAACAGGTGAAGTGCTGTGCCTCTGTAGGCTGAGTGACCCTTTGCTTTCAGTTTGTGACCCAGTTGTAGATGACCTCGGGAGCTTCCTTGTACCTGAGATTCTGTCACTGAAGTGGGAGCTGTTTACACATATGAGCTGAGGATTATGGATCTATTGTTGGAAATGGGGCTGAGCCAGAGGTTTAGGCTGGAAGAGGAGCCTGAGGGCTTTGGCCTGAGAGTGGAGTGCCTGGCGGTCAGGTTGAGGTGAGCCTACTGGGGTGAGGCCAGTGTGTTTGTGGTTTGCTCATGATGCTTTGTGTATTGTTTCAGGAGTTGGCATCCATTGGAAGAATCTGAGACCCTCTCGGCCCAGAGCTCCAGGACCAATGCGTCTTCTGACCTCCTTAAAATACTGGTGAATACATGCTTTTGTTTTTCCCTCCTATTGCAGTGGAGGGAACTAGTGACCATGCGCTTTGATTTGCAAATAATATATTCATCTCTTTCATGGAAGAAAGTCTGTAGGCTGGTGTGTTAGTTACTTTTCTATTCTGTGGTACAGCACTGTGACCAAGGCAACTTCTAGAAGGAAGGGCTTATTGGGACTTATAATTCCAGGGGGATAAGAGAACATCATGTCAGGGAATTATGGCAGCAGGTGGCAGCCATGGTAGCAGGAACAGCTGAGGACTCCCACCACCAACCACAAGTAGCAGGAAACAGAGAGTGAACTGGGAATGGCATGTGGCTTTGAAACTTCAAAGCCTGCCCACATCGACATACTTCCTGTAGCAAAGTCCCAGTTCTTAAACCTGTTCACACAGCGCCACCAACTGGGGACCAAGTGTTAAAACACCTGAGCCTATGGGGGATTCTCATTCAGACAGCCACAGCTGAGTTTAGGCATCTCTAGGTTCTGCCACTTTAATGTGGGATCTAGAATAATGGTGTGGTTTCTGGGGTTCCAAACAGCAGAACATATCCTGTCTTGTTTGCACTGCATGGTTGCTTTCTTTGAAGACTGAAGGAGATAACGTATGTGAAAATACTTTAAGGAGAGTGAGGTGTTGGGCAGATACAGTGTGGTACTGTGGGGCTCTGAGATACCCTGAAGCTCACTTTTCTCTCACACACTTTGTTGCTTTAATTAAGTAACCTTTTCAAGCTTCCCAGAAATAGCTTGAAGAACCAGCTGCTACACCCAGGTCTTGGCAACCCAGGGCTGGATGTAGTCTTCCTGCCTTGCTTTGTGATGCTCATGTCTGTCTTTACCTGCTAATCCTGAGAGTTAAGGCTCTGAATTAACTAACACATTAACATGAGGATAAATGGATTTTTGTTCTTTCATATAGACAGGTTGAAAACATGGGTTTTAAATACTTTTTTCTGAGACCTTTGGTGCAGTTCTTTAAGATATTTTCATCTTTTTCTTTTTAAGTCTGTTACTATCAGCTTAGTTCTATTTTTCCTTTTTTAAATTGTTCTTTTGTTTTATTTTTTAATTGAAAAATTTTTTTTCATATAAAACATTCTGATTATAGTTTCCCCCAACTCCTCACAGGCCCTCCCCACTCACCCAAATCCATACCCGTCCTCTCATCAAAAAACAGCCAAGCATCTAAAAAATAATAAAATAAGATAAAATCAACAGAAAAATCAAACCAGAATAGGAACAAACAAAAAAATTAAAGAGCCAAAGAAAAAGCACAAGAAACTCATACAGACAGAAATGTACACACATTCATGCACACACAGATGTCTTATAAAGATACAAAGTTGGAAACCATATAAGCAAAAGACCTATATGGTGTAAAAAAAAATGTCAGACAAAGCATCATGTGACAAAAAACTTCCAAAAATACCATTGAATTCACTTTGTGTTGGCCATCTACTGCTGGGCGTAGGGCCTGCCTCCGAGTATGGTTTGTATCCCCAATGAGACTCAGTTGGAGACAACTAATTTTTCCATTGTGTAGCTCTGTGTGTGGTTTATTTATTTATTTTTAAATTTAAGATGAATGGATTGAATTTCAAAATTACCTTCATGTTTATTTGCGATCAGATCATTTTGTACTCGATGAATGTTCCTAGGGAGAAACTTGTTCATCGCAGCAGGCAACTGTCCTGCCTCCACAGCAGCTGAAAGAAGTGAAAGCACAAGCCCATCGCGACCTTGTGTGCAGTGCTCCCATAGGAATGGTTGCACAAGTGATAGCTAGTGCCTGCTGAAGGTGTCCTCAGAAGACACGGACCACAGGAGCCAAAGGAGGCTGTGTGACCCATACATTTGATTCTGGCCACTTTGTAGAGGAGAACTGACCTGCTTAGTGTTACTGCCCGGTCATCTCCCATCGCATGGATGGGACACCCTAGTGACCCAGTGAGACAACTCCTAATGACACAGGCGCTGGAGGAGCTCGCCTGGTGCTGTGGTTGGAAGAAAGGACAATCAGTCGGGATAGTCAGGCCTAGGGACCCAACTCACCCACAGAGGCTGGTTTTATAGACTGTTCTCAGGGGACATGCTGGGCACTCTGGGTCCCTTGAATCTCATCAGGTAGAAAGAGGACTTTAGAGTGGAGACTTCAGGGAAGCAGATGAGCACTGAATCCAGTCAGCAGACATGTGTATCCCCTCTCCATGCCAAGGCATTGCTCTGGACACCGGGGATTTGCTGTTCATGAGGTGTGCTGTGTGTCTGCTCCTCTCAGCAGCTTAGGCTTGAGCAATGATGCCAGATACAAACATGAGCTCTGAGGGTTCTGCTATCTCGCTTGCTGTGGAACCTCCACTCCTTACAACCCTCGGACCTGATGGGAACTTACTGTGTATGCGGTTGTGAGTGGAGCGAACAGATAAGCCATGTGGAAAATGGGATTTCAGGGAATAATAAGTGCTATTAAAAAAAAAAAAAAAAAAAAAAGACCAAGTGAGAGGATTGGGGAGAGAACGAGGAAAGGGCGGAAGGAGAGAGAGGGTGACTGATTTTCTACAGAGACCTGGATGGAGTAAAGGGATTTGGGGAGGAATGTTTAGAGTGAATGGCAAGGGAAAGGCAAAAGCTTTGATGCAGGCTGTGTTTGCTTGGTGGAGGAACAGGAAGTTGGCCGGTTTGGACTTGGGCTGGAGGTGGTTTGGGGAGGGATGGGTATGAAACGCGAGGATAGCGTGGGCCGGAGCCAGACTGTGTAGGCCGTGATAAAGAGTTGGGGTTTTACTCCGAGTGACTGGATTGCCCTGGAGAAGTTCGAATATGATAGTTGGTGTGGGTCTGTACTGGAAAACCATTCCTTGGGACCCTGAATGGAAGGTAGAAATGAGGGCAAGAAGGCAAGAGGATGCTTGGTAACTTTTGAGACCTTGTCAGTTGCCGGGCAACGAGTAGAGGTGTGGCCTGGACCAGAGTGATGGTAAGTGGTCAGGGTCAGTTATGCTTTGCCGGTAGTCTGCAGTTCAGTGTGGGACACGAGCGAAGGGGAGAGTCCAAGCTAGGCTAAGAGTTTTGGCTGGGTAAATGATGCCACCATTTATTGAGGTGGGGGAACAAAGAAGGACCCTAGAGGTTTAGTTTTAGGGCTGGAGATGTAGCTCTGTTGATAGATCACTTCTCTGACATGCACAAAAACTCTGGGTCTCATTCCCAACACCACATAAACTTAATCCCAGCATTCAGGAGGCGAGGCAAACGTTCAAGGTCAACCTCAGCTGTGTAGTGGGTTCTAGGCCACTCTGGACTCTATGACCCTCGGAAAAAGATTTGTTTGAGCCACATTAATTTTGAGATGCCCATTCAGCATTCTCAATAGAGATATAAAATTATCTGAACTAGAAATGGTATCTGAGGCTCACCAGATGGTATTTAAAGCTAACACTAGATATGGTCATTCAGGGAGAGAGAGAGAAGATGTGTAGGATTTTGACAGAGAAAAAGACAAAGGGTGGATTTTCTGGCTCAGAACGTAAAGGCCCTTGTCACAAAGCTTGACAAGTGGAGATCGAGTCTCAGGACTCACATGGTGGAAGGAGACACCTAACTCCCTCAAGTTGTCCTCTGTCGGCTTACACTGTGGCATGCTTGTGCATACATATACTGCATACATAGAATGAATTTTTTTTTTTTTTTGAGACAGGGGTCTTCCGTATAACCTTTGCTGTCCTGGGCTTGATTTGTAGACCAGGCTAGACTTGAACTCTCAAAGGTCCACCTGCTTCTGCTTCCCTGAGTGTTGGGATTACAGGTGTGTGGCACTGTGTCCAGCTATCATGAAATTAAAAAAAAAAAGTAAACTAAAGACACGTGCAAGAGCATATGGTTTGATTCCACTTTCCTATGAACTGTACAAATGATATGAAGATCTGACAATTGTAACAAAGCTTCACCTTGTACAAAAAAAAAAAAAAAGTTAAAACACCGATTTCTCCAAATCAAGAAAATCCATTTTAGATTCGCACAATTTAAAATCTGGCTTGCTGAGAGAATTTATTTACAAGGTGCATTTGTGTACTTGGCACATGACTGTGCCTTTGGCTGGCAAGCAGAAAGAGCAGTGTCCCTTGCCAATAACCTGTAAACTGCATTGTTTTTCATATGGACTGGGGCTTAGGCAAGCTGTTTGTGGCTGACTTTAATTTACTGCTCCTGCCCTTCAGATTTCTTTCATCTCGTGATTATGTTATCCAAGAAGGCCCACTGTGTGTAAAGCATGTCTGAAAATCAGTTAATTTTCACAGAGATATGTGATAAAATTCTATGAAAAGGTGTTGGAGAGGTGGCTCAGCAGTAAGAAAACATAGTGTTCTTGCAGAGGACCAGAGGTCGCTTCCCAGAATTTACATTAGGAGTTTAAAACTTGCATGTAAGTCTAGTGCTGGAGGAATTTGACACCTCTGACCTCTTAATGCACCCCACACATGTACATGTCCACACACAGACACGTACCTATACACATGATTAAAAATAAATCATTTTAAGAATCCAATGAAGAAGGGTAGAAGGTAGCATAGGACCACAGTAACATGTAGGGCACCCTCAAAATAACAAACAGAATGTTCTAGCATAAAAAGCAGAATAAATATATCTGCAGTGCACATATGTGGAGCTTACTCGCCATCCATATCCCTTAAGCACCGAGGACTCATGGGAAAGAACCAGTTTTGAATCTCATACATTTTCATCTTATCCCTGAGATTCATGTGTGAGAGGCAGCTGCTGCTCTGGGCTGGTTTCATTCACCATTTCCTGTGAATCACCCACTGTTCTTCTTCAATCTCACAGGTCTCTTTAGTTTACCCACTTCATGCTACCTGGATGTCTCTTTCGCCTTGCTCCAGCTTCATGGACCTTCCTTCTCTCCTTCCTACCATTACGTGTTTTAAAGCCTGTTTGCCTCTTCCCGCTGCCTTCAGGAGAGAGCCTCCTCCTTAACCCCAAGGCTCCTGGTGCGGGCAGGCCACTCCACCTGGCCTACTCAGCCTGTGTGGAAAAGATGCCTGCACAGAAAGCCTTTGAGGGGCAGGGTGATAGGCAGCATTCCACAACCGGCTGGTTCAATCCCAGGCACCTGACTTGTTTGGGCATGAGCTTGAAGAGGCCAGGTTTTTAGGGGAACTATTCAGTGAGCTTCTAGAATACCTGGTCTCTGTGGAATATGTGTGGACTATGCAGCATGCTGCCTTTGACAGTGGTTATGGCCAGCAAAGGCTTCTAAAGCGGAGTGGCTTTCATGGTGCGGGCATCAACCCTGCTTTTCATGTCTTCTGATCTTGCAGAATAGAAACCTAATAAACACGTAACCAGTTCAGTTGACTGGCAGTTGTTAGGGAGGATTTCTGTTCTGTTTTGTTCTTTAGTAAGTGACCCTGGGAACTCCAAAAGAATGGGGCTTTTCCATGTCCCTGGAGATTAGGAGTCATAGAGCCTTTAAGACAGAAGTCACTGGTTGATAAGATGGCTCAGCTGGTGGAAGCACTGGCTATGCAGGCCTGAAAGCCTGATCTCTGGAACCCGCTCCAAGGTGGAAGGAGGTTTCCTCGGACCTCCACACACATGCCTCCATGTATACAGCATATGTAATACAAAGTAATAATCTAAGAATCTATTTTAAAGTGACTTCCTTCTTAAATTCTGGCGGGTGGGGGAATCAAAAAAGAGGCTGAGAGCTTCATCCTTTGAAGACCATTTCAGTCAGGATGCTCATTCTGGTGGGGAGGGCAGTGGTGTGGAAAGAGAAGTTAGCCTTTCACTGTGTTCTCCTTGGTGCCTCAGGCTTGTCACGGCACTTAACTACCTTCACACAGGACCGCAGTAGCTTCCTTTTTTATTTTAATTGTCTAAGAGAGTTGAAGTTCTTTTCTCTCTTGGTCTGTAGCTGTTCTTGCTCAGTTTGTCGTTTCTTATTCACAGCACCTGTTGTATTTTTTTTTTTTTAGGTCTTCAAGTTTATTACTGATCCATTGCAAGGGTTCATGACTTGAGTTTCAAAGTTTTGTATATATGGGGTATGTCATTCGGGCCAATTTCTATTCCTGATCTCTGGAAAGCTAGAAGGATATTCCTAGTGAACATCTTCTTTAACTGCTTTCGGCAAATGAGGGTTTCAGGTATGGTTTAGTTGCCATGATCTGGCTCATAGATAAGGCCATTTCAACTGAACTTCACCGTACCCTTTAAAGCAAAATCGTAATAAAAAAATATATTTCCTTGTCTTATTTTATATGTGTGAGTGCTTTTCCTGCATGCATGTCTGTGCACTGTGTGCATGCCTGGTGCCTGTGGGAGTCAGAAGAAGGCATCAGATCCCCTGGAACTGGAGTTAACAGACGGTTGTGAGTTACTATGTGCGTGCTGGGAACTGAATCTAGGTCCTCTGCAAGAGCATCACGTGGAGAGTGAAATCTTACTCGCACTGTAGAACAGACCTTGAGATCTGGAACCCATTGTAGTTGATAAATTAAAGCACAACCCAAACTTTCTATCAGGGCTGGAGAGAGGGCTCAGATGGTTAAGAGCACTTGCTGCATGACACATCCCAGAACCCACATAACAAGTTGGGCATATTTCTCACATGTACATGAAACTACACTGTTGAGATCAGAGACAACGTGATCACTGGGGCTTGATGGCTACCAGATTAGCTGGAAAAAAAAACCCACAAGTTTCAGTTTCAGGGAGAGATCCCATCTCCAAAGAATAAAGTGGAGAGTGATGGAAGATGGTACTTGATACTGTCCTCTGGTCTCCATGTACCCGTATGTGCATGCACCTGCATACACATGTGGAGAGAGCTCCCTCCCTCCCTTCCCTCTCCCTCCTTCCCTCCATCCCCTTCCCCCTTCCTCTCCTTCCCTCCCTCCCTCCCCTATCAGTAGAAAATACTTGAGTTCAGGGAGAGATCCTCTCTCAAGAGGTGGAGGACAATAGAGGATGACACTGGGCAGTGTCCTTTGGCCTTCACATGCACAGATCTGTACACAGATGTGCATAACACACACACACACACACACACAGACTCTCTCTTATCAGAGGAAAATGTTCACTCCAAATTTAGTTTGCATAGTTGATGCAAAGACATAAGAGATATGTGAGAGAGTGGAGGTAGGACTCGGTGTCTGGGGCCCATGGTGCTGACTACCTTCCTGCTGTTGGGTGTTTTCTGCAGCTTCGTTGTCTAGAAGTGTTCCTTGGGGCTGCAACTTCATTCTGATCCCAGAGATTGATAAATCTATTTTCTGGCTAAAACTCAGTTTGTGCAGCATCGACATTCTTAGATATTGATGTTTTTCCAAGAGATGTACACATTTGATTTTACACGTTTTAAACAAGCAGGAAATTACATCACATTTGCTGGCCATGTGTGGAAACAAGATATTTTCTCCTATTCTATCTAGTGACTATTGCAACTACAGATAAAAGAAAGTGTTTCTTGATTTTCTTTTTCTTTCCTGGTTTGGGGACATAAACATTAGGTTGTACTTGAAGCTGTCTCTAGAGCAAGGGGATTGATATTATGTCCAGTGATTACTGCCCATCATAGGACAAAGCTATCTTGAATGTTCTGGGGACTGATTTAGATTAAGTACCTTCTGAGGCTGGCAGCACAGTAGTGTCCTCATCCTGTGGTCTCCTTGTCAACAGAGATGCCTCATTCAATGTTTTCCTCAAAGGCAGCATCTCTGCTTTACTCACGATAGCTTGGTTAAATAAGTAGTTTGGCAGAGGTGTGATTTTTTTTTTTTTTAATGTACTTTTATGCTTGTTGAATTAACCTCATCCGACTTCCACTGCTGTGATTGCTT
This sequence comes from Acomys russatus, assembly GCF_903995435.1. Lineage (NCBI taxonomy): Eukaryota > Metazoa > Chordata > Mammalia > Rodentia > Muridae > Acomys > Acomys russatus. The sequence continues at coordinate 59,305,274 of NC_067141.1, read as the reverse complement.
AGGTATTGGTTCTTGGACCTTTGGGGGAGGGGTGAAGAGCACCTTTAAGCTGTGTATGCATGCATAGGATCTGCATATAGAACCCTTGTACATTTCCAGGAAGTGACACTCCCTGCTCATTTAGGCTTAGTCACACACAGTTCTAAATATGGCCACTTCTGGATGGCTCTGAGTGGCAGGCACCCACTCCAAGATTGCTTTCTGATTAGATAGAGCTGTGCTCAAGGCAGCCTAGTTTCAGTGCGATTTGGAGCTTCCAGAACTGTCCCAATAGGGACTCAAAGCCGGAAATGCTCTCTTATGTAAGTTGCTGTTTGCAGAGACACCATTGCTGTTTTTATTTTCTGACAGCCAATTTTGTTTTTCTTCTAGGCTCATTTATTCCCTCTTCAGTCCCTTCTCTGGCCAAGAGAAAAGCTCTTTTTTTTTTTTTTTTTTTTTTAATGCATAAATTTTACATTAAACGGAGAGCCCAGACAACAAAAGCCATGGCTCTGTAGACACTGTTGTTCCCTGAGGCTGTCATCTTTATAGCATGTTGCCCTCCATGGCAGTTGCAAGCTGGATGTCCACAAGCAGCAGGATTTTAAAGGTTTCTGAAATGGAGGCCAGAATGTTAATAGTCAGAAATTTTCTTTCACATGATTTGATTTTTAGTTGCGTTGGAAAGACAAGGCTATCTATCAACAGTGCTGGGTGGAATCCTTCCGTGGGCATCAGTGTTTGTTGCTGTCCTTGTATGTCTTTAGGGCGACCTGTTCTGATCACTCCGGCTTGGCCTTTGTAACCTCTCACTTAATGTTTTGTCTCAAATACTATTGTGAAAAATCAAGGATCTTTAGGGTCAACAAAACATTTTGTCTTTCTTGCTTTTAAAATTGGGAAATTCAGTTTAAAACAATATGGACAAAACAGTTGGAATAGTTGGACAAATTGTATCTTTTTTTTTCTTTAAAGAGATCTAACAAAAGGGAAGGAAAAAAAGTAACAATGTAATCATTTTTAGTATTCTTTACAAATATGAAGTCATTATATTAGTTTTGAAACCCAATGAACTCTGTATAATTTAATTTGTTCATATAGTTACCATGTTAGAACTATTTGTACAAATTTTCTAATTATATTGTTTGCTCTTAAGTATTTTTAGCTTTTTTTATATATAATAAACTGCTGAACTTGAAAAGGCTGATCATGTCTTAAGGGTTTTTCCTCCTCTTTTTATAATATACAGAAAAACATAAGACAGAACAATAGAAGTTACCATCTTTTTAAAGTTGTAGGTTATTTCTATTTGAAATGTCCTTGTTTGTGTTTATGGGGTTAAGAGTGACACGTGTGATAATCAGGATGGAGTTGATTGGCTTGTCTGGCCTTCCAGGTATTCATGTCTCTCTGCATTGGGAGCATTTACAGTCTTCTGTACTCAGTGCTCTGAAATATTCAAGTACCTGTTAACTAGTTATTCTACTGCTAAAGAACATTAGAGCTTATACCATTTATCCAACTGTGTTCGGTACCTGTTGCTGCTGCCAACATTTTAATTTTGTAGTCTGTCTGTCTGTCGTCTGTCTATCTGTTATCTGTTAGCTATTTCAATGCCAGGGATTGAACTCAGGGCCTCACACGTGCATGCTGTGTAGACATCACAACACTGCTGACATTTTAGCAAGACACAGGGCTGTCTGGTATTTGGCAACCTTTTACTTTCCACAGTGTCAGTAGACAGTGCAGACCACTCACCTTTTTTTTTTTTTTAATATTTATTTATTATGTGTATACTGTTTTGCCTCATGTACACCTGTATACCAGATGTCATTATGGGTGGTTGTGAGCCACCATGTGGTTGCTGGGAATTGAACTTAGGACCTCTGGAAGAACAGCCAGTGCTCTTAACCTCTGAGCCATCTCTCCAGCCCCAGACCACTCACCTTTTACAAGTGGTCCTGGTCAAGAGTTTTTGTTCCTTCTGTGCCCCTTTTCTCCCTAGTGGCCTTTACAAACCTCTGGACATGAAATAGTAGCCAAGATAAAAGAAATCTCAGTCCTTTCCATTTCTAGCTCCTAGTTCTGGGGTTTAGAGCTCACCACAGTCTTGTGCTGGGCAGGGCATAGAGAGACCGGAGCCCTTACCTTGGCTAGATGTGAGGCCCTGACTTCCCCCTTCCCTGGGACCACTAGCCTTCCCTTGTACATATGTCCTCTACTCCTGATAGAAAAGTGAGACTCGTATAGTTCAAGATGTCTGTTAGCTTGAATGGAGCCCCCACTTAGGGGTGGGGATAAAGTGTGGGAAACCTGAGGCTCCAGCTGTCTGATGGCCCCTGCTCGTTTGAAAGAGCAGAGTCATGGTGGAAGGCCCCTAATTCCTCATTTGTTCTGCATGGCTACCTGTAGTACTCACAAGGACAAACTAAGTAGTGAGTTCCCGTGCGACAGCTCATGATGCAGCCTTTTAATAGCACCCCAGGGAGGAAGTGCTGTGGCAGATGGTGCAGGAGTGGGCCCGGCAGAGGGGTGTTTAGCTCTCCGGCATTATGAACAGATGTACAGTGCTACATGCTCCTCACCTATGTTCGTGCTTCTCATGAGACGTAGACCACCTAGTTCTTTTTTTTTTTTTTTAATTTATTTATTTTTATTTTATGTGCATTGGTGTTTTGCCTGCATGTGTGTCTGAGTGAGGGTATCAGATTGTGAAGTTACAGACAGTTGTGAGCTGCCATGTGGGTGCTGGGATTTGAACTCAGGTCCTCTGGGAGAGCAGTCAGTGCTTTTAACCACTAAGCCATCTCTCCAGCCCCGACCACCTAGTTCTGAACTGTAGGATGATCTTCTATTTCTCTGAGACAGGTTCAAAATCAGTTGTATACTGTCTCTTGCCTGTGGTACGACAAAAGTGTTGAGCAGAATGAAAAAGAATGGCAAAGAAGCGTTAGCAGAGCACACTGAAATGTAATAAAACGTGCTCAACACAGGATAGTGAATATGGGCTACTTAAGTCCAGGATGGCCAAGGCTACACAGAGAAACCCTGTCTCGAAAAACCAAAAAAAAAAAAAAAAAAAAAAAAAAAAAAAAAAAAAAAAAGAGAGAGAGAGAGAGAGAGAATATTGCATAGTGGGCCTGTGTTATCAATCATGAGCTAACGTAAACACACACACAAACACACCCCTATATAAAAACACAGTGTGGCCTGGGTGGTAGCTCAGTCACTAAAGTGTTTATCTTATAAACGTGAGAATGTGAGTTTTATAGAAAAATTGACCCATTGCCTCACTAGAAGCTTTACTCCTCCTGACTAATGTCCATGGTAATCCTGCATGATATTGGAGGCGAAAGGTAATTATCAGTATCACCCAGTGACATGCCCTGTGACCCACAACAGCGACTGGCCTGCAAGATACACTGATGGGATAGTGGCACAGATAGTACGGAAATAACCAGCCATTTTTTGGTTGGACTTAAGGCTCACTCCAGGAAATGGAACCCAAACCTGACACTGTTATAGAAAGACTAAATAGGTCATGGGCCTAGGAGCAACCTACTACTACTATTATAGTCTATATAATATACAGTGTATATATTATTGTTATGCTAAATACTGACATACTGATATACCATAGGCCTGTGCCTTGCTCAGCCCACGTCAGAGTAAATGAGAATTTACACAGAGACTGACAATTGGAGAGTGAGAGACTTTGGAGCCCTCAGGCCTAGATGGGTTGTTTTTTATCAGGGGTGTATGTGGAAGAGGGGGTGGATGACTGTAGGGAAGTGATGTCTTCCATATACGACATAACTAATGCACATATGAACTCACAGAGACTGGTGACCCAGCACACGAACCGCACAGGTTCAAGCAGATGGGATCCCATAACTGAGAGGAGCAAGAAGAGATGGAGTCCCACACGGAACCAGGAAGCTGTCTAAAACTGATAACCGCTGGCAAAGATCAGTTTTCTCCAGAGCAGTCTCACTGGGTTATCAACCACACTTCTGGGGAGGCCCCATGCCCAGGAATAGTTGGCTAACACAAAATGAATTCAGTAGTATTTTTGTGGACATTTTATTTTATCTCATTTTGCTTTGTTTTGACATTTTTTTGTTTTGTCGAACTTTTGCTTCTTTGAGTATGTGTGTGTCTATATGTTGTGTGTCTGTGTCTGTCTGTCTGTCTGTCCATCTGTCGTGCACGCTTCTTGTTTTTTTTGTTTTTGTTATTGTTTTGAAAGAGGAAAAAAAAACCATAAAAGTTGGGTCAGTAGGGAGGTGTGAAGATCTGGGAGAAGGAAAACATGATCAAAATATATTATATGAAAAGTATTTTTTTCAATTGAAAAAAAGAATGCAAGCTCTATCCCCAAGCTGTTCATAGGCTTGTAACCCTTGGAACAGCAGATGCTGGTGGCTCGCTAAGGTTTCATGTAGCCTAGTAGTCCACATAACAAATTCTAGAAGGAGAAACTATTAAACAAAACAAAACAAAACAAAACAAAACAAAGTATGCAGCTGAGGTTGCCTGACCTCCACATGGACACACTGTATTACACAAAGCTCAATAGTATATTACATGTAAAATATATCAGATTTACTATATAGTGTGTATTGTTTTATGCTAGATATGTTGTGTTAATTTTAGAAAATAATTTTCAAAGTAATAGACACTACAATGACTCAGAGCTGCTTGGGTTAGTGAAATGGCCCAAGTGAGAGGATAGATAGAAACCACACCTTCCAGAGGCGTTGCTTGGCGTTGTGTTTTAGAAAGGATCTGCCTGGCAGAATTGTAGGCTCCATTCTGGGTTCACTACCCAATGATGCTACGTGTGTTTGAACTCTGTAGATGTCTTCTTAACATCAAAAGTATTGATTTATTGAATCAACATTTATTAAATTAGCAAGAAGTATTTGTATGACACTTAAGTGTGCTGGTCTCAGAGCCTAGTTAAATGTGTGGGAAGCAGCATTTGGTGACTTATGTTTCTGCTTTTATTTTTTATTTGGTTAGCTCTGTTTTTATTTTTTTTGAGTCAGAGTCCTTAGTACCTAAGGCTGGTCCTCAGCATATTGTGTAGCCAAGGATTGTCCCTTGACTCCTGATCCTTCTACCTTGACAAGAACCACTGAATCTGCATTATTTCTGTTTTCCAATAGCCATCTCTACTTTTTTCACTACTTATAAACAGAGACACCACGGCTTTTTCCGGGCCATTTAGGAAGAAACATGGGCCTGGTGGGCAGAGCAAGAGCATACCCGTGAGATTTTTTGCTGGCCAGCCATTCCCTCGAACAGAGGGAGCGGGGACTGCCTTCTGAGTGTGAAAGTTTTGGAACAGCTGACAGGAGGTAGGCACCAGGAGCTGCATTAGAGCTGAAAGCAGGCCTTCTGAGAGCCAGAGAGAAAGCTGCCACGCCAGCAGGTGCAGTGTGTGGCTATTCAGGAAGTCAACGGAGGCCTGGGAACCTTGAAAGTCCAGGTCTGGGGCAGGAGCTAGGTATTTGCTGTGCTGTTGGTGTAAGTAGATCTGGGGTGAGAACTGCTCCTGATTTGGAGAGGTGGCTGTCTAGGGAGTTGTTGAGGTGAACAGCAGGAGAGGTAAGGCTGAATAGCTGGACTATAGCTCATTCCAGCATGGCACGTGAGGCCCTTTATCTCTCAGGTCTCCTCTCATCAGGCGTGTCACGTTAGCCGTCTTGAGTCCTTTTGGACATGCCTTTTGCCTTTCTTTAGCCGGATACCTTCCCAGATGAGCTATTCTGGGTCCCCTTTCTTCTTCCCTTTGGCCTACTTAACTCCTGCTCAAGTCTCGGCTTACGCCTCATTCCCGGGAAACTGTTGACAATTAATGTCTTGCTCTGTTCTTTGCTACCAACCTTCACCCTGTACACACTCGTGTGCATTGTCCAGGCTTGCTCCAGCCTCTTGTACTTGTAGGTTGTCAATGTCCTTGCGCGTAAGGCTGTGCTTATGCCTAGCAGAGCGTAGCATACAGGGTTTGGTCTGTGTTCGCAGGGGGGACGTTTGTTTCGCTGCAGCATTGGTTAGTAACCTGAATGTTAAAGCTACAAGGAAACTATGAGATTAGCAAATCTAACTCATTCTTTCTCTTAATTATGTGCGTTTGTGTGCCTCTCTGTGTGTGAGACTGTTCCTGGGAATGCAAGTCTCCTTGGAGGGCAAATGACTGGAGCTGGGCATGGCTGCCGAGAATCGAACCCCGGGCCCTTTTCAAAAGCAGTACAAGCTCTTAACTGCTGAGCCGTCTCTCTAGCCCCGTAGCTCGTTCACTGTATAGTTTGCAGAGACCTTCACTCGCAGCTTGTTCCAGGCAGAGCAAGGACTCAAATTCCCCTCCTGTTGTTCCCAGTGTACCGTGCCATGACGGTTTGCAAGTGTGTCTGTGTATGAAGATGGCAGCTTTCTGTCTCTGCTTAGTGCCTGGCTCCAGCAACTGTTGAGAGTGTTGTGGAGTCTGATTTTTCTCCTGGGGAGGGAAACAGTGTCCTGACAATGCTAAGAGCTTTTCCTCTGCATGGTGCCAGCTTTGTAGCAGCCCTTACCTCACTGCTTCCCCTTCCCTTTCCGGGTCTGTCCTGGTTTATCTTTGGGCAGGATAAGTATCGGCAACCGTTGCTAAGTAAATAGAGGGACCGCACATTCAGGGCTGGTGGTGTCATATTCAGTGCCTTTGCTTTCACCTGTCCCGGCTATTCTCACTTACTCCTATCTCCAAATGGCCCCAAATTAGCATGTGTTGAAGAACAGCGCACAGCACACAGCGGAAGTTTCGTCTGACAGCCCAGAAGATAAGGGAAGCCTTAAAGCGGGGAGGCAGCAGGCCACTTTTGTGTCAGTGAAAAAAGTGACTCTCTGTCTCCAGACCCGCCCTTGGAAATGGGACACGAGGTGGGGTGTCTAGAAATGCCTGCTTGGATACTTTTCTACTCACAGCTTATTCTGAAGCTTCGGGACAGTGTGACTTTACCATGGCTGTCTAGGGTTAAATCTTCAGCTTGGCCGAGGGCGAGGATGAGGTGTGGCTCATTCCTTTACTACCTAGCCATGGACAGTTTTGTGTCGTTGATTCCAAATCGCCCTGGCTCCTTTGAGCTCCCCAACACCACTGATACAAGTACCGAGGGTCAGTACAGAGTTGACAGTTGGTGGTCACATGACTGGTTTGAACCTTTAGGCTCCTTTGGTAGTTAACCAAAGAGTAGATGGCTAAAATTGCCCCCGCCCCCTTTCTCCTCCTCCTCTTTTTTTTTTTTTTAAGGTTTCTGGAGACTAGAGCCATTAAAAAGACCTTTTGCATTTTGTTTTGTTTTGTTTTGTTTGTTGAGACAGGGTCTCATGCTGCATCCCAGGCTGGCCTGGCCCTCTAATCCCTCTATAGCTTCCTAAATGCTGGGATGATACCAGCATTGTTTCCCTAGGCATTTCTGTATGTGTTTCCTTTCTGCCTCCTTTTTTTTTTTTTTAAATAAAGTAAGAACTACACTATGTGCAGTGAGTGACCTTTAAGCTCACAGGATTTAGAAATCCCGTGTCTTGGAAGAAGTCCAGTCTTTGGTCTTAGGGATTTCTGAAGCTACTTTGGAGCTTGTTGGCTTCAAGCCACACGACAGTGCCAGATCCTCCCTGGGTTGGTCTTGAGTTCCAGGCATTGAGTGGAAGTGCATCAGCCAAGGGTTTTGGGGGCTGCGTCAGGAAGGATTTTATTTTCTATATTCTCCGCTTGGCATTTGCTTATTTCCTCCAGGGACGTCCCCTTCCTTGGAAAAAAATAACTCCAAAGATGCCTTTCTGACTGATGAGCTAAGTAAGAAGTTCAGCCAGGCGTTTCCATTCAGGGATCGTGACTTGTCAGTCATAGGTCACTGGGTGAGCGGTGTGTCACCAAACGTAAAGAGCTTCTGACATTCCCTTCCCTCTCCTGCCCACAGGAGCTCCTGCATGGCCTAGTTTCAAGAACGACAACTTTAAATCCTGAGATGAACCAGGCAGCATTGGTTCTAAGAGGCTGCAATCCGTAGAAACTTCCTAGGCTGTGACCTGAAGTGCTACCCTAGGTGGCATCTGTCCTTGGGCCCCAGGCTCCAGCCCTCCTTCAGGCATGTGTTAATTTTTCCATGTGGCAATAGGGAAGAGTGGTTATAGATGGGACAGGCAGAGAGGGGACTGTGGTGGAGGGCAAGAATATCCTTAGGACTGTGTGCCCAGGTGAGCCTCTTTGAGGGTCATGATAAGGGTCTCAGTGTATCTAAGACTTACCGTTCCTTCCGGTAAGCCAGTGGTCCACGGAAATGTGCCTGCCTCCTAGGTTCTCCTGCTACATGCAAACTTTGTGTTTATTCATCTTTAATTTTACATGTTAGGTTTAATTCATTAAAAACCCATGAAGACTTTTTAAGTCTAGCAGTAACAGGATCTAGCAGAGTAGTGCTCCTTCCTTCATTTGATCATCTCTAGACACATGTCACTTACCAAAATGTACAGGGCAGGGCTGAATTCAGATGCCTGCAGCAGGCTGGTGACATGTAGGGGTGGTAGCTCAGTTGTCTGCTGGATTGCTGACAATTCTATTATCACGTTCGCAGGGAGGTCGCGGAGCTCTGTTCAAGATGGGTTCAAGTCTCAAGTGACATCACACTCATCTGAACTATTGGTCTGACAGCTCTAATCTTAAAAGGCAGCTGGTTAGCTCCATACCTGTCCATAGCGAATGTGTGTCAGGTCATGGTGACCAGTGTTTGCTTTTCTAAAGTGCTTATTTATTTACTTTTCTAGGTTAGAGCTTTTCTGGATGCTGATGTGAGACTTTTTTGTTTTGTTTTTTCAAGACAGGGTTTCTCTGTATAACCTTGGCTATCCTGGACTCACTTTGTAGACCAGGCTGGCCTCAAACTTACAGTGATCCACCAGTCTCTGCCTCCCGAGTGCCGGGATTAAAGGCATGTGCCACCATGCCCGGCTGAGACTTTTTTTTTTTTAATAATTTGTTCAGATTGCATCCCAATTGTTATCCCCTCAACTTGTATCTTTCCATTCCCCCTCGCTCTTCTGCCCTATTTCCCTCTTAGACCTCTGACAGAAGGGGACCTCCTCTCTCACCATATTACCACAGCCTCTCAGGTCTCATCCCGATAGACTGCTTCTCCTTCTTTTCTACCAAGGGGAAGTGGTCAAATAGGGGGCACCAGAGTTCATGTCAGAGGCAGCCCTCACTCTCCCTACAACTGTGGAGAATGAGCTGTCCATTGGCTACAGTTGAGCAGGGAGGAGGTCTAGGTTCACTACATCCATTTTCCTTCGTGGGTGCAGCAGTTTGTGCAGGCCCCCTTGGTCCAGATCCGCCAGCCATCTCCTTGTGGGGCTCCTGAACCCTGTGGGTCCGATGTGAGACTTCTTGGTATGCTTCTGGAACCTTCTTTCAACACTGTTCTTTTTCATGGAGGTCTTTGAAGGATTACTGACAGGGATTCATCAGTGGTATCTGGGTTACTTTTCACTGCCAAGGATCTGATGGACCCGCAAACCTGCCATTCCTAAGGCAGCTGTAGCTGTAGCTGTAGCTGGCCTAGCTCCACACTTGCCTTCTGTGTCTATTTCTCTCACGAGTTTTCCCTTCCAGAAAGATTCGTCTTGTAGTTTGAGGAGGCAGGAATAACATGGCAGGTTTTTCTTACCATCTTACAGTGGCGCCCCCTCAGCAGCCCCGCCTTTCTTCTTGCCAGGAGAACAACTTTGAGACCGCAGAGGGGGCTAGGGAGATAGCTCCGCCGCTGGTACAGTGCTTGTAAAAACTCGAGTCCCATCTCTAGAATCCACATCAGAAGTTCTGGTGGAGTGGCTCATCCTAACAGTCCCAGCGCTGCAGAAGCAGGAACGCCATCTCTGGGGCTTGCTGACCAGCCAGCCTTACCTACTTGCTGATTGCCAAGCAAGTGAGAGACCCCGTCTTTAAAAAAAAAACAAAACAGTGACTGTCCTGAGGAGCAACACTCTATGCTGTTGCTCCAGGGTTCACACTTAGTCCCTCACTCTCGAAAGTCACTTGTATTTCATTGTTTTTTTAAAAAAAATTGACTTAACTTATGATAATTTATTCACATCACATCCTGATTGTTACCCCCTCCCTCTTATCTAACGGTTTCTACCCTCCCTCCCTCTTCTGCCCGTTCCCCTTCCCTAGACCTCTGACTGTGGTGGGGGCGGGGTGGGGGCTCCTGTTTTAACTCATCCAAGGCAATTTGTTCAGCTTCCACTCTCTTCCCTTTCTTGTGGCCCAGACACAAACAGAACATTCCAATGCTGGGAGTGCTTTTTAAAGGACTTCCCAGAGTTCTGCAGCCCTCAGCCTCCTGACCCTCTCTGAACCAAAGGGATTTCTCTGAGCTCAGGTAAACTTGAATTCTCGACTGACTTCCTTCCAAGAATGGGAACCTCACTTTTCTCTCCCTCCAGCTCCGTGGCTGGCTTTCTGGGCTGTGAGGGCAGAAGCAATCACTTCCCACAAGGTTCAGCTCTGCTGGCCACCCAGAACTTTTCATCACAGCCTTACTCCCCAGATGACTCGCCCCTTAGGACTCCCACCCAGGGCTGGGCTGTTTCGGGCTGGTCCACTGACATCTCCACTGTGGTTGAATGTTCCTGGAGCATCTGAGTCTTTCCCTGAGCTAAGGCACAGACTGGCCCAGCGCTTCTGAACGCCCAGGTCAGAAGCCAAAGGAAAGAACAAGTTAGGGTTGGGCTGGTAAAGAGAGCTCAGGAGCCTGAGTGGGAAGCTGAGTGTGTGAGGAAGGGAGGAGAGGGAGGTTGGAAAATCAGTGCTGACCCCGCCCCCCACCCCATCCCACCCCCAGCCCTGAAATCCAGGCACTGGTCCACTGCTGTGCAGCTTGGGACCCATTTTATTTTGGAGTGACTAAATATAAGAAGAAACTCTGAGCTGGTCTAATAGAGAGAAGTTGTTCAATGCTATTGTTACAGATCTGGAATGGTTAAGACTCCGGGTCTATTGAAATTGATCTCTTTACTGTCTCTGGAAAAGGATTTAAAGAGGCAAATCTTGGTGAGGGATGTTTGATTTGAGGCAAGCTTTTTAAAGAACCCACTTTAGGAATGTGCATTTGCATACAAACAATGAGAGTGCTAATTAAAATGATTCTCACATAGTCATTTTAGCAGTGCAGAGACTGCTGCTTGGCAACACTTAGTGCAAGTGAGTGCTCTGAAAACCATCTTGCTCCATCCGGCTAATCAACTGAGATGGATTGTGGGCCTTTTATCTACAAGGCCCTGTGCTAGAACCACCGTGTGTGCTGCAGTCAAGTTTATCAACCTAAGACTTGCCTTCTAGGGTGTGAGGTGACACTGATGGGAAGTCCAAGTAGAAGCTGTTAGTTGAAAGATTGGTAAGAATGAATAAGTAAGGGAAATGGCCCGTTGCGGAGATAGGGCACACCTGTTCACGGTGCTTTAGAAATCGCAAGTGTTCTGCCCTGTACAGCATTTACCCCTTCAAACTGACTGGTCTCATTCCCCTGGGAAGCCATAGCTCAGTGTTCAGAGTATATCTGTCATCATCATCTTTGCTGGCATCAGCTATCGCTGGGCATCGGCTGTTTGCGGCTGGTTTGGACTTTGCCCCAGGAGTGTGGGAAGGGATGATCTGGCCTAAAGGTGAAGTGAAAAATCGTTCAGCTCCTGGAGGAAACTGCTACCATTATCTTAAAACAACAACAACATTATTTTCAGAACATCAAGTCTGGAGCTCGGCTGATACAAAGTAGATGTCTGTGGACTGAAATTTGTTCCCTGGTTAGGAGTCCATGGTTGGTAGTCCCATGGATTTGATTTCAAATTCTGGCTATTTGCCAGCTTTGTCATCTCGGCCTGTGACCTACCTCTGAGCCTCATTTTCCTCGTTTGTGAAATTGGGATTGATGTAAGGGTAATTACATAGTGATGACGGTAGAGGCTTGCACAGGGTAGGGGAGTAGCATATGCCCCGGAGCTAGGCGGCTGAGCTTCACATTCCATTAGGAATGTAGTCCAGGAAGGTTGCTAACCCTCTCTGGGCCTTTGTTTATCTGTGAAAAGGAGTAAATTATGGAACCCTTACCAGAGAGTTGTTAAAAGCAAGAGTTGTAAAGCGGTCCATGCATGTTATTTCAAAACATTTACTAACCATCAAACACACACACACACACACACACACACACACACACACACACAGAGACACGCACACTCTAGTTTTGGTTTTTAGAATTCTTGAGAGGTTTGATTCTGGGCAAGTATTACTCCAATTCTCTTAGCCCCCTGGCTTGTTTGTTTGTTTGTTTGCTTGTAGAGGGGAACTAGCCGAGTTAGAAACAGTTTCCCAAAGAAACTGTGGTTAGTAAATGTCAGAGCTGAGACCGGAACCCACACACTTACTTCAGAAGAAGCTGCAGGTACACCTGTACCCATTTGCGCCGGCAGATGGCTTTCGTGCCATGTATGTGTTGGTGAGTGAAGCGCCTGCCTCCTCTTCTGTGCTCCCTCCCTCCTGCCCCACTTCCCTGTGCTGTCATCTATGGCGCTGGTGCCACCTGATGTCCCTCTCAGCTGTGACTTTGAGCCTTTGCCCTCTGATGGGGTCTCTGGGGCGTACCGAGGTAGATAGCTCTTTGGGCTGAGTGCCTCCTCTCTGGCTGGACTTGCTTTGAAGACCCACAGAGCCTGTTGCCCCGTGAGAGGTGACTTCAGTATTACACTCTTTGGGAAAAGGAGACTAGGAAGGTCCCGGCACCTCTGCCTTCATGTTCTGAGCTTCACAGGTCGAATCCCTGAGACACTTAAGAAATCAATGCGTTCGGGAATAAAAACCAAAACAAGAACAGCAAAAAACCAGCTTCAACACATTTGCTGATTTCCTGTCACTTAGACATCTTCAAAAATTTTTCATGTTTGCTGACAAAATGGACACTTTTTTAAAAAGCTATGACATATGCATTAAAAACACAAACACTACCCTATATGAGTGGTGAAAGGTGCTTTCATACTCAAGTCCTATTTCGGGCCTCTGGAATTCAATTCCTTCCTGTTGCCAGCTGAACCTGATGTATTAGATGAAAATATATTCCTATCTTCAAACGTGGACAGCGGGACATTCTGTCCTTTGAATTTCAGTGTTTGACTTGGGTGTTGCAGGAAACTTGGCACCCTCCCTTTCCAAAATAATAAACAGACATGATGTGGCCTCCTCGTGTTTCATCTGATGGGCTTAGATGCTATTGCCTCATAAAGGCTGATTCATAGACAAATGGGAACTAATTATAGTAGCTTAAAAATAATACCCCTGTTGAATTTTGCCAAGGCAAGATGCCGTGCATGTTTTGCAGGACACGAGAGTCTGTTTCTTTGGTGTCATGAAGGTGACATACACTTTTCTATTTTAGCTGCTCGCTGGTTGTGCTGGTTCATTAACCGCTGTGTTCATTTGCATTTTTAGCACTTCTTCTATGCACAAATAATGATGTGCTTCATGTTATAATTGACACAGTTGCCTACCACACACACACACACACACACACCTATTTACTTCTTTATTCATCTATTGTTGCTGGGGACATATCATTCATTCATTCATTTTTTTTAATCTATCATTTATCTATTTATTGTGGGCTTTAGATCTAGCTCAGGACTTTGTACATGTCAGGCAAGTGTTGTGCTACTGGGCTACGTTCTTAGCTCTGTTGATGACAGCTTAATGAAAGAGTTTTCTTGCTTGAAGAAAGCAAGTAGATTTTTTTTTTTTCCAGTTTGAAACATTCAGAATCTTTCATTGAGAAATTGCAGGGAATTGTTTACTTCTTCATGGAAAGTGTAAAAGAGATTTTAGAGCATCCCTTTAGAAAAGGATTTGTTGGGCTGCAGAGATGGCTCAGAGGTTAAGAGCACTGCCTATTCTTCCAGAGGTCCTGAGTTCAGTTCCCAGCAACCACATGGTGGCTCACAACCATCTACAGTGAGATCTGGTGCCCTCTTCTGGTGTGCAGGTGTATGTGCAGGCAAAACACTATATATATAATACATGAATCCTTTTTTAAAAAAGGATTTGTTATTTATGTGGATGTATGTGGGTTTGAGTGTATCTATGTGCACTGCATACATGTAGATGTCCTCAGAGGCCTGAAAAGGTCATCCAGTCCCTTGGAACTGGAGTTATATATATAGGTGGTTGTGAGCCATTAAACCTGGGGCCTCTGCAAGAGCAATAAGTGCTCTTAACTGCTGAGCCATCTCTCCATAGGATTTTTATCATAGATTACTCTCATCTCTTTGACATGACTTGCCCACATCACTGTAAATTAATCTTACTTTGGAGATGGTTTATGATCATCTGTAAAAATTAAAAACTAGCCAGGCGTGGTGGCACATGCCTTTAATCCCAGCACTTGGGAGGCAGAAGCAGGCAGATCGCTTTGAGTTCGAGGCCAGCCTGGTCTACAAAGCAAGTCCAGGGCAGTCAGGGCTGTTACACAGAGAAAGACAGTCAGGGCTGTTACACAGAGAAACACTGTCTCGAAAAACCAAAACCAAACCAAACCAAAACAACAACAACAACAAAAAATTGAAAACTAGAAAAATATCTGCAGTAAAAAGGAAACCTGCCTTTTCTGTATTTCTGTATTTGGACTGCTGTCCTCAGAGGCAGTCTGGGACATCATTCTATCCTGGAGATGTCTTCCGTGTTCAGAAGTACCTCTGTGCTTCCCTACACGGATGCCGTCACACTCTACCATATTTTTAACCTCGGTGTTTGTTTGTTTGTTTGTTTTCTTTTAACCCATGATTTTGGAAGCCCTCCCACTTTAGAAGTTGAGTGGTTTAGTCTCTAAGAACTTGCTGTTTTTAAGAAGTAGCTGTGGTAATACACAAGCGGCAGTTGACGGTTTCCTCTTCTTCCTGGGAAGCTATCATGGTGTGCTGTGGATAATGGTGTCTGTCCAATTAGAACGATGTGCTGTGGTGCTGTAAGCAGAACTCCAGACTCAGGGACATGACTTGAAATGGTACATTCTCCTGTTACTATTGCACCACATGGTTTTAGCCAGTTAATCTTTTTTTGTGCCTCAGTTTCCCCGTTGATACCGGGATGTTTATCTTAGTGTCAGGATATGATTATTAAAAATACTAGTCTGTATTAAGCTCTCAGCCCTAATTGGTACATCTGTATTAACCTTGACCCGCCCCAGGCTCAGGAACAATGGTGAAGAGGAGGTGGGAAGAGTGTGTGCCAGGTGGGGGTCAGGGAGAGTGCTGTGATACGTGTCCTCTTGGCATGACATAGCCGTTGTAGTCATGAATATCTATGGTTGCCTGTGTAAAGTCAAGCCAACAATAGCAGTCATTCCAATAGGCAGCATTAATTGCACTCATGGGGAAAGAAAACACCCCCAAACCCAACTAAACAAACATCCCGAACCAAAACTGGAGAGGACGTGAAGCTGGGAGGGGGGGATATATTTGCGGTGGTTAGAGGAAGTGGGAGGGAGGAGTTTGGATACATATGATGATGATGTGTTGTTTACATGTATGACATTGTCAAATAATAAACAAAGGATATTGTATTACAAACAAAGCTCTACTAGTCTATAGAAAATGATAGGCCAGTGCTGGGCACACTGACAGGTGTAGGAACCCACACATCCTAAGATGAGCTTAACCTCCGTGTGCTCCTGGACCGGCCTCTCTGACTTTTAGACTCTGTAACACAGTATTGTGTCTGTAGGTTATATGTGTCTCTTAGATATACTCAGATTTCTTGTCCATCTTCTCCTATTTCCTCATGTTTTTGAGTAACATCCCAGAAGAGTAAAGTGAAGATGGTATTTCAAGTCATCACACCCATGGGTTCACACTCCTCAGGTGCGTGTCTCATAAATGACCTCCCTACATATGACTAAGTCAGAGTCTTATACCTATCACATGTTTATATTAGGCAACCGTACATCTCACCTGTGCACACACATGCTTCAGCATTTACTGAATGCTTTCAGCGTGTTTTGGGTTATAAATAGCATCTTTAGAAATGTCTAGAAGGTGCACTTAACTCCATTTTAGTTGTCTTTGGTTCTTCTCTTACAGATGGGATGACAGTGGCAGGAGAAGGTAGATGAAGGACCTCACAGTGTGTGGCATGCAGCAGGTGCTCAGGACCACCTGCTCTTCCCTTCCTCCTCCCCTCCTCCCTATCCCTGCCGCAGGCTCCTGGGAGTAACCTCCTTGACCTTAGCCTCTGATGCTGTGTTCAGCTCCATTCTCCTCCTGACTCAGGCCCTGGGTGCTTCCTTTGCCTTAATTCTGGGAGGGGTGGTGACAACAACAGCGGCAACAGTTGTCCCTTGCATCATACCAGTTGCCTCTCTGCTAGTGAGTCAAGGGAAGTTTAATGAACGCCTGCAGGCGAGTGACTGGAGGGAGGTGTGGC
The DNA here is from genome assembly GCF_903995435.1 of Acomys russatus. Lineage (NCBI taxonomy): Eukaryota > Metazoa > Chordata > Mammalia > Rodentia > Muridae > Acomys > Acomys russatus. The sequence goes on along the minus strand of NC_067141.1, from coordinate 59,288,794 downwards.
ATCTCCCACGCCATTATTCATGTCAGCAGTATTGCTGTGAAAGCAGTGGCTGGCTGCAGCACTGTGAAGTGGACTTGTGCATGGAGCCTTGAGGTAGCTTCTGAAGTTCTTCAGAGAGAACTTTCGACCTTAGCTATCCCTTTAAGGCCTTTGACGACGCCACATCAGTGGAGTCCCCTTGGCCAGTATTGTGTTGGGGAAGAGTGGTACCAAAGAAATAACTTCATTTCATCTTTGCTCCGCTGGAGTGACACTTGTAGAAGGCTACTTTGACTATGTAGTCTCTCTTTTCTCCAGAAGAGCACGGGCCATTTGTCTTTCAGACCCAGTGGCCCGCATAGCTTGGTTCAGAGATGGCATCTTAGTCAGGCCAAAGGGGTAAGTAGAGAAAGGGAAGGGACGGAAGGGCCTTTTCCAGGGCCCCGGAATCACTGATTTGGATAACAGCTACTCCATTTAGCAACAAGTGTTTTGCTGGGAATTTTTGAAATAGTGGTCACACCCTTATGTAAATGTAAGAACCAGGTGTTCTTCAAAGACAAGCAGGCCAGGCCCTTCCAGCTCTGAAGTCTTGGGCACCTTGGAAGCAGTATTGTCACTCGGAGGCTTCTCGTTGTTTTCTCCAGTTTCTGTGTCCTTTAAGATCCACCTCAGTTTCTGCTGTCCAGCTGTGGGAGTTCTTTGACCTCGGGCTGCTTGTTTGGTAATTAGATATAGTGTTTCCTGTAGAGCTGTGAGTTGTTGAAGCTCTTGTTGGTTTACATTTCTGTCTTGGCTTTCCCACTAATTCTATTATTTAGGGCAATTGCTATTAGCCCAGTCTCACTGCTGCACAAGGGCGTTGCAGTAGTAGTAGTAGCAGCAGCAGCAGCAGCAGCAGCAGCAGCAGCAGCAGCAGCAATGAGCTAGCTAGAAATACACACCGTAACCACTAAATTAGGAAGTCCGTTGTGATTTCTTCTGCCTGCTATGTAACAAGCTTGAGTGATTCTACTGTAGGCCAACGTTTGAGCACTTCTACTATAGTGAAGAGCAGGAGGCAGGGCCCCAGAGACCCGCTGGTACGGCCAGCTCTGCCATTCCCCTGTGTCCTTGAGAAAATAGTTTTTCTTTCTTTTCTCTTCTTGGAGTACTTTGTTGTAGAGGTTGCTAATGGCTGTCCTACTTGTAGGGATGCATGTGGAATTCTGGGTAAAATAAATCAAGTGCTGCTTTAGTTAGTTTAAACAGGAGTTTATGAGGATGAGGGGTGGAGCATGGTCCCCTTATGTTGCTCAAACTAGTTTTGAGCTCCTGGGCTCAAGCGAAGTTCCTGCCCTCCACCTTCATAGAAGGTAGAGCTGCAGCTGAGGGCCATTGAGCCCACCTTAAGCAAGATTCTTTATGTTAGGATTTTTCAGATATCTAGCTGTGTCATTGATGGTCTTTGAAGGTCTCCTAGGTGGGGTGTTACAACCTTGCCAACAGCTCCTTTGCTGTACACCTGCTGACTTCCCCGGGAACAGTGCTTTGTGGGACATATTTTGGGAAATGCTGGCTTAGCAAAGGGTGATTTAAGAATGCCTTGAGCCTTGAGGTCTTATGACTTGATAAATCAGCAAGAAAGAGACTTCCAGCACAGGTTAAGTGAGACACAATGTCAGCATTTATAATGTGGATGAGCCACATTTCTAGAGAAGTTGACCATCGAGATGGTATGTATGTGAGTGAAAAGAGAAGTAAAAATGGAGGACATGAGCACTCCTAGGGATGGTGGAGGAGGAGGTTTATTGTAGGTATGAGGGAGAGCAGAGCCAGAGGCAGGGATATTTGGGAGAGTCCAGAGTGGACATGACCCTGAGCTGGACTGTGTAAGGAGAGGGGGAAGGGGAAAGGCGAACCAGGGGACGAGGAGACCAAGAGGCCAGGAGGATAAAGGGTAAATAAAAGGATTAGGTAGCCAAAGTGGCTGGATTATATAGGGAGGGGTAGGGGGTGGACTATGCCAGCTGTATCCTGTAACAAGTAGGGACTGAGGGATTCTGGGAGACCCTGGTAGCCAGGTCTGCTTTGATATGTTTACTGGGCACCTCAGCCATTTGTTCAGGGTTTGAGACCTAACAGAATGGAAGAAAATAGACAGTGAAGAGTAAAATGTGTGTGTGTGTGTGTGTGTGTGTGTGTGTGTGTGTGTGTGTGTGTGTGTGTGTGTGTTAGATTTACTCAGTGAGCTAGGTGTGGTGGCACATGGCCTTTAATCCCAGCACTCAGGAGGCAGAGGCAGGTGAATCTCTGTGAGTCCAGGATAGCTAGGGCTTTTACCCAGAGAAACCCTGACTTGAAAAACAAGCAAACAACCAAAAAAAGCAACAACAAACAAAAAACAATGACTGAGTGTTTCGTTTGCATGTATGTACATATACCATATGCATGTTTTTGCTTATGGACTTCAGAAGAGGGCATCAGATCTTTTGGAACTAGGGTTAAGGATGGTAGTGATTCACCATGTGCTTACTGAGACTCAAACTCCTGGTCCTTTGCAAGAGAAACCAGTGCTCTTAACCATTGGGCTGTCTCTGCAGCTCCAAGGTTTTATTTTTTTCAAAAGAAGCAAAATTGTTTTTTTAAGGAAGAAAATGGTGCATTTGGAGGAGGTGGGGAAGATGAGGAAAGGAAAATGTCACTTACTGAGCTTATCTGAGGCCTGGCAGGAAACATATGGTACATTCAAGCCAGGTAATTTAAGGAGATTTTAATAAAGGAACTATTTTTAAAGGGCGTAGGCAGAAGTTGGGGAAAGCAACCGCGGTAATGGTGACGCAGGACTTGATGTCTCTCTGTACCCAAGGCTTTCTCTGTGCCACATTCAGTCATAACAACACCCAGGCTAGGTGTGATGACGTCACCCTTTGCACATGAGGAAAGGAAACCTGAAGTAGGAGAGCCAGGCTTGCACTCTGCCCTGGTGGGCCTGAGTCAAATAGGTCTGAGGTATCCGACCTTTTGACATTTCAGTGTGACCTTGTTGGGTCATATTCATAGCTGGGATGCTTGTGGCCAGCCAGCATCTTTCTTCTTCATTCTTTCTCCGTGTGATAAGGCTTTGTAGAACATACTGTTCTGAGTTGGTTGTCTTAATGATACAAATGAGACAGCTTAGCTTTCAGAGGCCAGGAGGAGGAAGAGGGAAAATGTTTAAGACCTGCAGCCCATCCATGGAAGGTTTGGCAGTGGGAGTAGAAGGAAAGTGCACACTGTCCCTGCAGTGCCTTAGCTGACTGAGAAAGGGGTGGGCAGACAGTTGGCAGAGGAGGTCATTATGGGATATGGTTTTGAATTGGGCTGAGTTGGCCCTGTGAAATCTCTTTAGTCCAAGCAGGCCTTTGCTAGAAGTGAATAAAGAGTAACATTTTAAAACCAGACATTTTATTTTTCACATTAATTTGTTTACGATGTGGATGTGCGCTTGCATGTGGAGGCTGACGGACAACTTGGAGTCTCCTTCTAGCATGTGGTCTCTGGAGGTCAAATTGCAGTAGTCAGTCCTGGTGGCAAGCACCCTGGCATGCTTAGCCATCTTGTGGCTACACAGGTTGGATTTCTAAAGAACTGGTTTTTACTTCCTCTGCCAAGTCCCAGAGTATATGAATACTTCAGTTCTCTTATCCCCTAAGGAAATTTCAACAGTACTTCTGTGGGTCCCCACATCATTTGTGACTTTGGCTTGGCCTTCAGTACTCAACTGCAGTACTTCCCACACAGATAAAACACCTCTCAGAATCCGTGCGCACAAGTCCTGCCTTGGAAAACATCTGGTAAAAATAACAAGTCGTGTGGAAGACTGTGATTGTCAGAGGGACCCCCACCTCGCCGGCCTCAGGGAATCTCTGGAGTAAACCTTTATTTCCCGTCGCTTCCACACAGCAGGGCCTTGATGGAAATATTTCACATGTTTTCTCAGGCAGCAGGAAACTTTGAAGGGCAGCCGAGGGCTGAGGCCCCAGATAGGAGCAGAGCTGGGCTTTGCCCTCTACCACTCCAGGGTGCATGAGGAGCCAGCCTGGCCTTGCTGCTTTGAAGCTGGGCCAGTTCCCTGCCCCAGAGCGCTGAAGACTCCAGCTCTCTCCAGGCTCCATCAAGGCCCGACCTTGCCATACCTTCAGCTCTTTCGAAAGACAGGCATATTTTTAAAATGATCTTATTAAATGTCAAAAAGTCCCCATCCTCCACCAAACTGCTCAAGACATCTCACAGGATCCGAGAATAAAGCTAATAGGAATTCTTCGAAATCAAGAAGTCTTTCATCTTAAATCCCCTTTTTAAACAAGGCATTGCAGCAGAGGGTTTTTACAAGTATATTTTAAGTTCATTGAAAGAAATAAAATTATATTAAAAAAAAAAAGTAAAGTAGGGGCTGGAGAGATGGCTCAGCTATTAAGAGCACTGGCTGCTCTTGCAGAAGACCTGGGTTCTATTACCAGCACATACAGAGCAGCTCACAACCACGTGTGACTGCAACTCCAAGGGCTCTGATACTCACTTGTGGACTCTGTGGGCACCAGGCATACAAGGGATGCACACAAAACCCTCATAACCATAACATACAGTAAAATAATTAAAGAAATATAAAGTGACCTCACAAACTAAAAACAAGGCAGTAAGTTTCCAGAGAGAACAGATCTAGTTAGCTATATGTAGAGTTTCCTAGTTTCTCGAACAAACAAGAACTTCCTTTCCTATTTCTAAGGCATCAAAACCACTAAATGAGTTAGTTGTTCAGGCACAATAGCTTTAACCTTCTGGTGGGGGTTAAGTAACACCAGAAGCCACTGCAGTTTACCTTCTAATCAAATTGTATCACTTTCCCCTTTTCCTCCCTCCAAGCCCGAACCGGTCCTTGTTCTCCTTCAAATTCATCATGGCCTCTTTTTTCATAAACCATTGTTGTTGTTAGTGGTGGTGGTGGTTTGTGTGTGTGTGTGTGTGTGTGTATCCCTAATTACATAAATCCAGTTTGTTCGGTCCAATGTTACTTGGGGCACGTTTTCAGGGCTGACCATTTGGATTATGGGGTAACAAATTGTTGTGCTCTTTCCTAGGGAAGCCTTTTTCTCCTGCTCTCAGCATTCCTTTTACATAAACTAAAAATCTATAAGATGATTGTAATCATGAACCTGGATTAGTAAACTCTCACTACCCTTTATTAAAAAATTCCAAAGGGTCTGTGATCGAAACAGGTGTCACTCTGGTCAGCATCTGCAGCCAAGCTCCTCACAAGGTACCCCAGGAAAGAGGCTCAGGTGCAGCTAGAAACACACACTGCAGCAGCACTCCAAAACCTTGGGACGTTCCATAAAGCACATCTTTTTCTACTTTACTCAGGAACTCACTGAGGGAAATCATTATACCGTAGATGATTTTTCCAGGGACCATGTCTGCAGCTGTCTTTAAAAGTTGTGATCTTAGCTGGGCAGGATGGTGAGAGCCTTTCATCCCAGCACTGGGGAGGCAGAGGCGAGCACATCCCTGTGAGTTGGTGGCCATCTTGATCTACAGAGCGAGTTCCAGGTCAGCCAGGACTACATAGAGATACCCTGTCTTAAAATTAAAAATTAAAAAAGAAAAAAGGAAAGGGAACAAGAGATCTTAAGTTCCTTTGTAAAAGCTGTGTCGATTTGAAGAATGTGACATTCTAGCATTTGGCTTTTTGCCCTTTGAGATGATTGAACCATCTAATATCGAGTGGGAAGGAGTTTGAGTTCAGGGTTTTTTCATCCTATGTGACCTCAGATCATACCTAGAAAGAGATGGTTTGTTTTGCTTGTTTTTATTTTATTTTATTTTTTGTTTTTGTTTTTTTAAAGAGAAAGAGAGATCTGTGGTATGTGTTTCTTGCATTTGTTTCTCATGAGTAAGGCTAATTCACTGGCCGTGGCATCTGCATTGTTGTCACCCTGGCTGCACAGTAGGGGATCTAGTATGTCACATGTGTGGCTGTAAGCACAATCCATTTGTCTCGTGTCCACAGGCTTCTGTAGATAAGCCAGTGGTGTGCCTTTTGTGGCTTGTCAGTTGGTTAGGATTTGTGTCTGTTTTTATTTATAGTGCTTGGTGACTTGGTTCATTCAGACACCGCTTTCTGAAAAATTAGAATTTAGGGAAGAATCTTATGCAAAGAGAAGGAAACTTGGAACCCAAGAGAGTTCTAATAAAGCTGGGATATATGAGGCAACTTGGGAGCAGTCATTAGTGTCCACAGTGGTACTCTCTAGAAATCTCTTAGCCACAGGACACCAGGAAAAAGATGCTATCGTATTTCACTCTAGCTCTCATTCCTTGAAAATTGAGTTTTCTAATTAACCAGGGTCTTTCCTTCTCCAGAATATTCTGCTAGTTCTTTGTGGACAACAGCTGTTTGTATGTAGACGATATTTACACAGAATTTTGTAGTGCCACTTGCCTTTTTGTGTAAAATTAAATAAACATCATAATTTATTACCCCTTTACTATACCCAAGGCACTGTGTTGAAATTCAGAAAGAATATTTGTAGCAGAAAAGAGAATTTTGCTGCTTTTTCACCGTACTATTCTCCCTACCATCTGTTGTGTAGACACGAAAGTAAAAGCTTTCCTTGAAAATCTTGGGGTTTTTGCTGTGTCTGATTCAGAGCTTCATGCTTGATGGGGAGAGTGTGACACAGGCATAGAGAAGCTTTGCATCAGTCCTGTCCAGGTCCCACGCTCACTCTGACCTCGTGGGCAGTTTTCACCTTCCTTACCCGGACTGCTTTTTCATTAATAGAGTGAAAATGTCGGCTGAGGCCATTTCTAATGTTTCTGAACAAAAGAAACCTGGCTATGGTTTTTTTAATTGGATAATTTCACTATGTAATGTCTGAAGGTAGTTTCACATTAAGTGTCTTTTACTCCTGAGAGTTTCCAGTGTCCCACATAGCTGGAGAATCCAAAATTACTAATACTGACTGTTCTAGAGTTCTACAGTGAGCAGAGAGAGAAAAATGCCAGGATGTGCAGCAGGGCCCCAAGCCTTCAGAACGGGATGCCTCCTTTGAGGGAAGAATAAATGCTGTAGAAGCTGACCCATGCGTGAGACACAGAATGCTGAAGACAGCAAAGACCCAAGTAACAGCTGCATCACTAAGTACTTGCCCTTATTATCCCAACCAAGCCTGTAGCTGCCGCAGCAGGGAAATGCTGCTTATATTGTTTTCCAGAGGAAGAAACAGTTAATTTGCCCCAGGCTGCACTGGCAGGTAGTAGTAGGGCTGATGCCTGAGTTAGAGCCTATATTCTTTTTTTTTTTTTTAAATATTTTTTATTGAAAAATAAAATCATTCATATTACATCTCAATTGCTATCCCATCCCATGCATCCTCCCATTCCTCCCTCCCTCCCGCTTTCACCCCATTCCCCTTCCCTATGACTGTGACTGATGGGGAACTCCTCCCCTTGAATATGATGCTAGGGTATCAAGTTTCTTCTTGGTAGCCTGCTATCTATCCTTCCTCCCGCCTCCCCATCAAGGGGACATGGCCAAATAAGGGAGCCTATATTCTTTTAAACAGTTTTAAAGTTAATTTTTTACTTATGCTGTGGATGTGCTTGTTGGATCCACAATGTATGCGAGTGCATAACGGTGCTTGAGGACACCTTTCAGGAGCGAGTGTGATACAGTTTTACAGTGGGATCTGATGGGGATCAAACTCAGGTGAGGAGTCTGTGTCAAATACGTCTACTCTTATAGAAGTGGTATGCCTCCCCAAAAGCTTTTCGGTGCACTTGTCTAGCTCAGGCTAATGCCCAAAGAGGAACCGGCTCTGAATAGATTTCACTAACTTATATGCGCCTCAGGTTTGCATTTTACATATGCTGTCACCCTTAAGTCTCCCTGACGGCCCAGCCCCAGGTCCCAGTTTAAACAATCTGAATTGAAACTTGAGACTTCACGTCTGGCCACTTGGGCAGATGGGATATTTACACAGCAAAGATAGCGCCAGATTAATTTCTTAAGTGCACCAGTGTTGTTCGTTTCGAATAGTTGTTACCTGGAGTCGTGTTGCCTATCTGGCAGAATTATGCTTTTCTCAAGAAAAGGCCCGGGGCTGTATGGCGAGCCTGTGCTGCCCCCGTTGAGTTGCCTGTTAAGAGCCATGTTCTTTCGGGCTGGACCTAATGGCTGGTCACTTGTAGTCAACAAACACTTGAATCCCAGCATCCTAAGTCTGGCTTATCTCTAGCCTGGTTAGCTCACTGATCTCTGCAGAGGATTGAAGCTGCTTTACCTGAGCTGATTTCTACTGTGCGTGATTTAATGTTTCCTAAGAAAATCTACTAGTAAAACCTCTACCTCATCAGTTCTGTTACTTTCAGCTTCTACCTCATCCCCGATGAGCCGTCTCCTAGGGCACATCCTGTATTCTTTTTTGGGGTGGTGGTGAATGGGTGTTGAGAAAGGGTTTCACTATGTAGTCCCAGCTGGCCTGGAACTCGCAGATCTACCTGCCTCTGCCTTCTGAGTGCTGGGCATTCTAGGATTAAAGGCATGTACCACCGCTGCCCAGCTGCCTATATTCTTTGTTTGTTTGTTTGTATTTTGAGACAGAGTTTCTCTGTGTAGCCCTGGCTGTCCTGGCACTCGATCTGTAGCCCTTGCTGGGTTTGAACGCGACCATCCTTCCTGACTGTGTCTCTCGAGTGTTGGGATCACAGGTTTGCGCCACCACTGCCTACATAGCTCTTTATTTTTAATCAGTGTGTGTGCCTCCAAGGGAAGAGGACAGTGTAACCTTGTCTTTTTAAAGGAGAGAAACACATTGTCTAAGACAGTCTAGGCCTGTCTACTCCCAGGCCTTTCATCTTGATGTCTTCTTAATATCTGAAGAAACTTTCTTCTCTTAAAGACTTGGGCCCGGGGCTGGAGAGATGGCTCCGTGATTAAGAGCACTGCCTGCTCTTTGAAAGGACCCGGGGTTCAGTTCCTAGCACCCACGTGGCGGCTCACAATTGTCTGTAACTCTAAAATCTGACACCCTCACACCAACACACATACATTAAAATTAAATAAAAATATTTAAAAAAAAAAAAACAAAAACCTTGGGCCCAAGGTGGGCCAACCCTCCTGCCAGCTCTGTTTTAACGCCTCTGCCAGAGCTAAAAAGAGCCCCATGTTACGGGAACTGGGAGTATCTCTGCCACTAGAGTTGACAGGGGGAAGCAGCTGGGCTCAAGGGTGCTTGGTATTGGAAAGGGACTCCAGTGGTGTAACTGGACAGATTTTGTGAAAACTTCCAGTTTTCCCAGCACTTTGAATCTTCCCTCCCTCCCTCCCTCCCTCCTTCCTTTCATTCTCCCTGCCCTCCAGACAGGCTTTCACTCTGTAGCCCTAGTTGTCCTAGAATTCAGAGATCCACTTGTCTCTGCTTCCTGAGTGCTGGGATTAAAGCATGCGCCACCGCACTCAGCCTTTTTATTTCACTTATTATCTATTTAAAAAATGTTTACTATCAACTGTGGTCTTTGTTTGGAGACCTCCCTCCCCCACGTTTGCAGTTTTGGAATCTGTGGTAAAGGGCCTCAGAGTGGTCACTGTGAAGAAACCTTCACTGGTTCTCAGTTCATTTCCTGAGTGGCAGGGCTCACTCAGAGCTTCTCACTTGCTGCATTAGCAGCTCCTACTGTCACTCTCCCATGGCATCATGTGGTTTTAAAAATAAACAGCTGCGGCTTGCCGTTAACCAACCTGTCTGAGCTGTAGATGGTAGGCCTGTCAAGGACAGTGAGTGATCCTGGGAGCACAGGGTGTGGTGCCACTCAGGGGCTCCTGGGAACTGTATAAATGTGTTGGAGAGTTTGTTTTAGAATATTCTCCAAGTCACCATTAAAACCCATGTCACAGAAAGGAGTTTGAAAATAAGCACAAAGTAGAAGAACCCAAAATGCGGTGTGAAGCTCAGCCTTGGGGTTCAAGGAGGACATAAGGGGTCCCAGATTAAGGTTAGACACAGGACTTTACAGTTCTATTTCATGTGGCGTGCCCCGTGAATTCAGCACTCCTTTTTCTTAATTGGTGGTGACAGTGCCTATATCAAACAGTTTTCTGGGTTAATTAGACGGTCTTTGAAGTGTGCCTAGCTTTCATGGTAATAGTAGGGTTTTCTCCACTAGCAATAAGTCAAACACAGCAGATTTGGATAGTTTGGAAGACGTGAGAAGTGGAGCTTGAGGCTCTCTACCCCTTCCACACCAAAGAAGAAGCGTTCTGTGTTGCAGATAAGTGTGAGGAGTTTCCACACGGAAGTTTGCAGAAGTCTCTGTCAGAGGCAGCTTCATCAGGAATGAAATGATATTTCTGGAAAATTGCTCTTAGATTGGGTGGGGAGGGGCAATTTGGTCTACATAGGTGAGTTCCAGGGCAACCAGAGCTACAAAGTGAAGCCTTGTCTGAAAAATAAAGAGAGGTTTCTGAAGTTGGAAAAACTTAACAAAGAAAGAACGAAAAAAAGAAACCATGTCTCATTAGAACTTTATTTCAGACCTTTCATAGCAAGGGAGAAATATTTAAGAGGAAAAACTATACATGCATTATTTTCATAGCCAGACAGTGTAACAAATTATAGCAGAGTCATATGAGGTGTGTTGGGGGAAGTGACACTGTGGGTCTTTTTATTTAATTCTTAAACATTTAGCATGTGCTTATATTAATTCCTTTTGTAGTTTCAACAGTGCTTAAAAAAATAAAACCTACTTGAAATGAAAAATGGATTCTTTATTTAAAAAAGTAAAATATTTAAAGAATCACTTTAATTTTTTTTTTGTTTTTTGTTTTAATGACTTTGCCAGAAGAACCCCTGTTGTTGTTGAATGATGGGACTATGTTCTGTGAAAACAGCTGGAGAAGGGAGTTTTAGGAGTTTGATGTGTAGTGGGGTGCGGTGGTGCACCCCTGTGATCCCACCACTCAGGAGGCAGAGGCAGGCAGATGTCTGTGAGTTCAAGGCCAGCCTGGTGTACAAAGAGAGTCCAGGACAGCCAAGGCTACACAGAGAAACCCTGTCTTGAAAAACAAACAAAGAGTTTGATGTGATAAAGAAGGGAGGTAGGCATGACGTCCTCGGACTAGCTGCGAAGCTGTTGGGTTTTGATGGCTGATGGAAAAGGAACCTCCTCCTGGGAGGTTCACTGTGCTCCAGTGGGTGGCCACACATCCAAGAGTATCTGGGCAGAGCAAATAGAAATCAATGGTTTAAAAAAATGGGGGGGGGGGGACACAAAATTGGGTGAGTAGGAAAGTGGGGTAGATCTGGAAGCAGTTATGGGAGGCTGCGTGGATGTGATCAAAATACATTGTATCAAAGTCTCAGGGAACCGATTGAGAAAGCAGTTCGATGCAATGTGAAATTTAGCCCTTACACTCTGATGGCATTATATGGAAGGATATAAATGGAGAGTTAGAAATGTTGTGTCAATGTTTCAAAGGTTTTGGCCACTGTGAATTATGACGTGAAATGGCCTTTATTTGCATTCTTTGCTTTCCCAGACATGTTGAGATAAGAAATGTGTGTGCTTTCACAAAATTCCTCGCTTACAATCCAGCGCCAGGCTGCCTGCAGATGGGATGGCAGTCGTGACTGGCAGGCCCTCTGCGTGGAGCTGCGCTCACACATTGTTTTATTCACTGTGAACATTTTGCAGAAGAAAGAAAAAAAAAAAAACAAAAAACAAAAAACAAACCCGTGTCCCTGCTTGAAGGCAAGTACAAGTTATAAATACTATTCAAATGGATGGAACAAATTCCCGCGCACCTCCGGCTCTGTGTGAGGGCTTGAGTTTGGGTGTGGACACGGAATGTTCGTGTTGTATATACTTGGCTCTGCTGATCAGCGTGTCTTAGTGTACAGCCTTAAAGCTGCCTCTGTCAGGAGTGGAGATTGCAGAGCCCCTCAGCGCTCCTCAAGTCGACTGCCTAGGAGCAGACCCTACAAGTGTTTTCGGACGGTGCTTCTCCCAGCCTGCAGTGTGAGCAGTTTCCCCTGACAGCAAGAAATGCAGATTAAGTTGTTTTTCAGTTGGAAATGTGTTTTTAGATTTGGAGAGCTCAATTTATGCAGAAAAATTGAGAGCAGAGGTGACTTATTTTGAACCCATGATTTTACTAATATATGAACGAGATTTGAAACTTCAAGGCATTGTATGCTGCGTCTTCAGTTTGAGCAACAAAACTGATTTTTAAAGCACAAGTTAAAAATTTAGTGGAAGTGCACAATTAGAACACTTCTAAAAACCGTTGCTGCTGTTTTTCTGAATTCTGTAATTCATCGAGTACCAATTAAAAAATGCATCTCTACTGTCCAAAAGAAGAAAACTTATATTTGAGAAATCATTTATTATTAAGACGTCTGTGAATTTATAAAACAGCAAATGTGGAGGAGATTACTAATTTTGGAGCAGAGGGTTGAAGAGAGAGTTCTGGTGTTTCAACAAGGCTCATGACCACTGCTAAATTCAATAACAATGTAATGTAATTTATATGGGCACAAAGTTAAGCCACTGACCGGTTCTCTGGTGGGGTAAGTAACGCTTTATTAGTATCTTTCAACCACATTCTTAACACAAAGCATCCTTTGGCATTACTTTTATAATGAAATCAAAGTCTAAGAGGAAAATTTGAGTCTGGTCATGTTTTGTGTAAAGATATTATTGGGGTTGTGGGTTTTTTGTTTTTTGGTTATTTGTTTTCTTGAGACAAGGTCTCTCTGCATAGCCTTGGCTGTCTTGGAACTTACTACATAGACCAGGCTGACCTCAACTCACAAAGATCTGCCTACCTTTGCCTCCCAGAGTGCTGGGATTAAAGACACATGCCATCATGCCTGGCTAAGATGTTATAGTTATAATTATCTTTAAGAAATAACAAAAGAAAATCGGGATGTGGATATGAGAGAAACAGTCACTTTAATTATCTTTGACTCAAAAAAAATTCACATGACATACTTGTGCTTAAATAAAATATTTTCTTCCCCTTAAAGCCAGGATCTCATTATGTAGTTCAGGCTGGCTTTGAACTTGTCCATCTTCCTGCCTCTTATCCTGAATGCTGGGGTTGTATATGTGAGCCGTCATGCCAGGCTTGAATGGGAGGTGTTTGTTGGTTTGTTTGTCTGTTTTGGCATGGAGCCAGGATGCTGTGAGTGTTAAACAATCACTGAATAGTGAATAGTTTAATATGTATCTAAATCTCTATTAAGTGTATTCAGTGGGGGTGGGGTGGGGTGGTGCACATCTTAAATCTCAGCACTTGGGAGGCAGAAACAGGCAGATCTCTGTGAGTTCCAGGCTGGCCTCGTCTACACAGAGAGTTCGAGGACAGACAGGGAACGTGGAGAAACCCTGCCTTGGAAAAAATGGGGTGGAGGGGGGAGGGCGCTGGAGAGATGGCTCAGTGCTTAAGAGCACTGCCTGCTCTTCCAAAGGACCTGGTTCAATTCCCAGCACCCACATGGCAGCTCACAACTGTCTGTGACTCCAAAAGAAAGAGGAGGAGGAGGAGGAGGAGGAGAAGAAGAAGAAGAAGAAGAAGAAGAAGAAGAAGAAGAAGAAGAAGAAGAAGAAGAAAGTATGGGCAAAATATAGAGTATACTTGAAATAAGTAGCTCATCATCATGTAAATACTTGTCAATAAAAACCAGTAAATACAAATCCATTAAAAAACAAAACAAAACCAAGCCCTCTAATTTTAACAAGTTGTCTCCACCACTGCCCGTCTAAGCTTTATCTGGGCCAGAGTAAACATTGATCTGCTTCTCATTCATTGCTTTGTCTTCCCCCTCCCACCCACTCTGTCTTCCTCTATCTATTTAATCCTCTCTAATGACAGCGGGTGGAGGGGAGCAGTTGGAGCCCCCAGCATGTCCTCTGTGTCTTGCCAGATGACAGTTCTGCCTCTCAGTCCCTTAGCTGGAAGGGCAACACTCTAGGATGACATCCTTATCTCTCTGACAGTTGCCTTCCAGTCCTGAGATCTGAGTTCCCATGACCCCAGGCACTCTATTTATTTTCTTAGCTAGGAATTTCCAGAGCTGCAGCTGGGATGCCCTTTGCCTTTCCAGCAGCTGCCTTCATTCGGAATTTAATGAGCTTGCTGAGTTGAGTGGCCAAAGAAGGGTTTCCCTCGCTGGAAGGACTCTTGACACTTTTTCCTGTAAAGTAAGTAATTGCTAATGGCTGAGTGGCTCTAGAAAGGGGCCTTCCCAGCCATCCCCCCCTGTGATTAGGGTCTAGGGCGCAATCCTTAGCCCTCCTGCTCTCCTCCTCTTAAGTTCTGGGGTAGCCGTCAGCAAAGAAGGACTATATTTTAAATCACACACACGCACCTTTTGGAGTCCTTGGGAATTTTAGTTCCTTGTCCACTGCAGATAGTTAAGCAAGCCTGTAAAATGAACTTGCATTGTCATTCTGGATTTCCATCTACCCAGGGCCCTGTCGTGCCTGATTCTCCACATTTGGGTTTGCTGGTTAGATGATAGAGCTGTGTGTTTAGCAGATGAGAATTTTAAGAGCTTTCTTACCACTCTGAGGGTTAAAATATTTCTCATTTCTGCTTATAGTGAGGGCTGTAGGCACATTTTAGATTTCCCTCATTATAATCTTTACGTGTTTATAGACGAACTAGGTTTTGCACTGTTTTGATTAAACAGAAGGAAGTCCTCAATTACAGGCTTCTGAAGCTGGGTTTCCTCCAGCGATGTTATGCCCTCACCAAGCTTCACAGATCTGAGGCTCCGGCCTGTGAGGAGACTGGAACCAACACAGGAGACGACAGTTACATTCTTCTGAAGCAATTAAGCTACATACTTACCAGAGGGGAATGAGCTTCATATAGAGACCTTTGCCCTTTCCCACATCTCTCACATTTTACAAATGCCCTCTGTTAAAAGTTTTGATGGCTTGTTCTAGATAAACAAAATATACTATGAATTTCGGCAGTGACACGAGCGTAGTTTAAAAAAAAAAAAATAAAAAGAAAAGAAGAGAAAGTAAACAAACAAACTAACCAAAACCCAAGCCCCATCAAAGTAGTTGTTTTTTGATCCAGGATCTCATGTAGCCCAGGCTAGCTTCAGTATAGCTGAGGCTAATGCTGAGCCCCTGATATTTCTGCCTCCCTCTCCCAAGAGCAAAGATTATAGGCAGTGAAGTGTTTTGAATGAATTGAAGGTCAGAAGTGCCAAAGGGCATTTGTTTGTGGCTTTGCCTGAGGCCCCATATACTTTACTGTTTTCTAAACAAGAAAAAGTCATTTATTCCCCTAGCACTCACATATGTAAGATTTTATGTTCAGGTATATTTGAAGTTATATAATTGAACCGATAACGTTAGGTTTTTTATCTTGTTTGTTTTTACGGGGAGGAGTGAATGCTACAGTGAAACTTAGAAAACAATTCAGAAATGATTTCAGTGACCTTGTGGTTTCAGCATAGTCAGTGGTGCAGTCAGGCGCAGGGGCTGCGTCAGGAAACCCAGCATCTACAAATCGCCTGGCTATGACATGGCATCATAGCTAATGCTGCTGGGCAGGGCCCCCTTTGCTCTGTGGAGAGTGGTTGGCAGACGGCGAGGCTTCACATTTCAGGGGTGTGTGTTTCTGGATGTTTCTTTTTGTTTTGGGGGTATATGGTTATATATATGCTGTATGTATGTGTAGTATTTACATGTTTGTGAGTGTGGGTACACATGTGCCATGGCACACTTGTGGAGATGAGAGAACTCGCACCTCTTTTCTTGTTGACTTCTGTATTCTCCTGCCTCTGCCTCCTCTCTCCCTGTAGGAGTGCTGGTCTTTCAGATGGATGCTCTCCTATCTGGCTTTCTGTGGGTTCTTGTTATCCCCAATCAGGTACTCATGTTAGAGTGATCGGGAAAGCACGATACCCACGGAACCGTCTCCCCAGGCCCTAAAAGTGCATTTTCTTATCTCAGCACACGGACTAGGACTTTGAAGCCCATTACGTTTACAAGCCTTGAAATTCTTTGCATTGATTGGATTGTGTGTGAATTGTGGGAGGCGCTCACATCATGGACATACGGAAGTCAGAGGACAGCTTTTGGGAACCTAAAATTCCAAGATGCTCAGAGTCTTTGGGCCATATGAAACCTTCCTGCAAGCGGACCATGTTGGCTGGACGGTCCTCCCAGCCCCCACTGAAATCTTGACTAACCTTTGTCTCAGATGGCCAAGGACTTTGCTGTCTTGTAACCTGCAGACTTCTGTACAAATGTGGGTCCTGGGTGGGGTCACCACAAGGTCTGAGTTAAACATTCTCTGCCTGAGGCAAGAAAGCCTTCATTCCTGGCAGTGGCTTTTCCTTCTTCATGCTGGACCCAGAGGGCTGCTCTTACAGTTAAACAGTGACTAAAGAAGCATTTCATTAACCAGAATTTCCACTCATCTCCAACTCTCTTCTACTTTTGGAGTTAGAGGGAGACAAGAAAAAAAAACAAGCCATTCGTGTCCGAATGTGGTCATTTAGGAAGTGCTTCCTGTGTGCCCAGCAGCGTGTTGCACGGACAGATGCCCCCAAGTCCTTGCAATAGGGGCCTTAGTGCTCTTTACCTCATTTGGCATGTGGGGACAGAGAGGTTCACCGTGGTGACGGAGCCAGCGTGAGGTGCTTAGAACGCTTCTCTGCTTGTTATGGGAAGAAGTTCACTGTTCTTATAACGAGGAACTCAAGCTCCCGCCTCTGCTGTCTTCTGAAACTACCCACAGAAGGTAGGGTTCCTCCCACCTAGTATCTAGTATCTTGTGAGTGTGTTCCCCCTCCTTCTCCTCCTTTTCTTCTTCCTCTTCCTTCTCTTCCTCCTCCTCTTCCTTCTCTTCCTCCTCCTCTTCCTTCTCTTCCTCCTTTTCCTCCTCTTCTTCCTCTTCCTCCTCCTCCTCCTCTTCCTCCTCCTCCTCTTCCTCCTCCTTCCTTCTGTCTGTCTCTCTCTCTCTCTCTCTCTCTCTCTCTCTCTCTCTCTCTCTCTCTCTCGGCTAGAGGCTGACATCTGGCGACATTATTCTTCATCATCATCATCATCATCATCATTATTATTACTATTATTATTATTATTATTATTATTATTATTATTATTATTATTATTATTATTTTGAGACAGGGTTTCTCTGTGTAGCCTTAGCTGTCCTGGACTCACCAGGCTGGCCTCTAACTCACAGATATCTGCCTGCTTCTGCCTCCCAAGTACTGGGATTAAAGGCGTGCTCCACCACCGCCCAGTGATTTCTTATAATTTTCTACAATGTATGTGGGTGCATTTGACTGCATGTGAATATGTACACATTAGTGGGAGTGCCCTTGGAGACCAGAGGTGTCAAATGCCCTGGAGCTGGAGGTACAGAGGCTTGGGAGGTTGTGAGCCACCTGACATGGTGTTTGGAACTGGACGCAGATCCTCTGGAAGAGCAAGGAGTGCTCTTAGTCACTGAATCTTTTCTCTAGCCATCTCTGCCTTACTTTTGAGAAAGGATCTCTCACCAACCTTACTTTTTGAGAAAGCATCATGGGCTATTTGGACACATTAGATGGCAAATCTCGGGGACCCTCACATCTGCCTCCACAGCCCTTGGGTTATAGGCATGCACCGACTCACCTCCCTTTTATGTGAATACTGGGGATCTGAGCTCAGGTCTTCACATTTATACACTGAGAGGGTCCTGTGTGGCCCAGGCTGGCCTTGTCCCTGGTATGTGGCTAGGAATGGCCTTGTACTTGTGATTTCCCTATTACAGATGTGTACCATCATACCCAGCCTTGTCCAATTTCTTATGTTTAGATAACATGTAAGTTGTGAACATGGGATCATTGGGGCTTAAGAACTGTTCCTTTTCACATTTATTAGCTTAGAAATGACCCCGTAGACATCTCGGACTCTGTCAGTTCTTGTTCAGTTTTGGTGGGTTTGCTCTGTTTGCGGTTTTTCTACTTAGCCTCTTTGAGTTCTGCAGGATTGTCAACACCTTTTATTTCCTGGTAATTTTCTTGTCAGCCATCAAGGCAATTGGGCAGAGGGGAAAATAAAGCCTCCTCCTCATGGGCAGCAGTAGGGAATGTGCTTCTACAATCAGGTCCTCTCTGAATGGCAGTATTTGCTACAAACAATCAAGCAAAGACAAATGTAGAAATTGTCACTTGTGGTTGCTGTAATCGAGGTTTCTATGCAGCCTTTCAAAGCCAAATTGCGGGGAGCTTCCCTCCTGAGCAGAGGATGCGTGTGCCTCAGGAAAAGTGCTGGCATCAGCGTGCCCTCCTGCCCCCTTGGTCCCCACAGTGATGGTGCGTTCTGTATGCTTCCCAGTAAGGGTGAAGCTTGGCTTAGATAAGTTCTGTGGAACTCATCCTGAGTTGAGTGGCCCGATAGAATGCTGCTGTCTAGTGTTCAAGGCCGTTTGGGGATGTCTACCTGACCTCATTTCTGCGTGGTTTTTCAGAACCCACGCTCCCCTGTCTTCTGCTCTGTGTATTAGACGCCTCTGTGGGAACCCTGGCTCAGGTACCATGGGAACAGCTTGTCAGGACCAGAAGGCATAGAAGACAGGTTTATCTGCAAATTGGATAACACTTGCTGGTAGCGTATGTAAGGAGGACCAGGTACTTCACTTGTGTTGGAAGTTAATTCACAGAGTGAATCCAGCTAGGAATAGGCGGGGCGTGCTACCTCATAAGGGACAGAGAGGACAGCCAGCTGTAACTGTTCTGTGTGTGTGTGAGGGACGGGGGGTGGGGTGGGGGGGGGGGGGGTGGTGGGGATGGGTGGGATGAAGGTACTGGGAATGGAAACATCTGAGCTGTATTGAGACTATTAGTCTTTCCTTTCTTCCCACCTAGAGTGTTTCCTGTCTGAGGGCAGGCCTTATATAGATACAAGATGCAGCTGGATAAAATGCCTGAAGCAATCTGTGTGTGTTTTGAGCAGTCTTTGTAGAGGAGGAATGTTTTTTGCTTTAGGCAGACACTGTTTTACAACTTTAAGTTTATTTATTTTATATGTTTAAATTTTTACGTGTGTGAATACTTTGCCTGTGTGACTGTGTATGCACTATGTCCATGCTTGGTGCCCACAGAAGTTAGATTCCCCCAAAGCAATGTGGGGCTTTGGATGCCCCAGACCTGGAGTCATGGATGGTTGTGAGCTACCACATGGGTGCTGGAGATTGAACCTGGGTCCTCTGCAAGTGCTCTTAATCACTGAGCCATCTTTCCAGTTGCAACATTTTGACTCTTCAACCAGTCTTGTGACTATTCCTGAGGCTCAGTTTTTCCACTGTGAGGAGTTTGAGGGTCAGAAATGACATATGTAAAGTGACTGGTTCTCAGCCAGCTTTGGGGAAATGCAGATGGCTCATCTGTTTGTCCTGTAGTGTGAGTGCAGGACTTTGCATGCATGTACCATGTGTCCACATTGATGGTTTGGTTTCTTGAGACCCGCCCTTCAGAGAGGACAGCTATCCAGGGTTTGCATGGGAAGGCCGAAGTGCGGACCCCATTCCTAGTGCTTGATTCCTACTGCAGTTGGTGAGGCCTGGTTTGGGGTACAGACAGTGGTAGTAACTTCCACCTCAGGAGGAGGGCTTGTAACCAGCTGTCTGTCCACACAATAAACAGAGGACTAGAAGGGCCAGCCTGGTGCCTTCTCTGTTAGAATACTTGCCATGTTACCCACAGTTAACATGTAGATACATATTTTTAAATTTAACCTGGAGAAGAACAACTTATTGAATTAGATATTATTAATATCTTCTCGTAAACCGGTAAAAGGAAACAGACAAATTAAGGAGTTTCCTCCTTTAAACAGCCCTGGCCAAATTTGGTTCAGATCTATTTCTTATGGCTCTGGTCAGCTTCCAGCAACTGCTAAGTACTATGTGAACCTGGGATACGAGTGGGCCCCAGATACCAAAGAAGCCAGAGTCACTCTGCCTGCAGCATAGATGTTGTTTTTGTTGTACAGAAACACTTGTATATAAATTTCAGATATTAAAGTATTAATACTATTAAATGCCATGCTGTTTCAGGTAATCTGGTTTGATAGACAACATAGATTTAAAATAAATGCTTTGGTTAATTATTTGCTATCAGCTAAGTGCTCTCTTAAGTGTTCTGGGGGGTTTTATTCTTAAAGAAAACCCACCTCAGAGATTTGTATTATAATATCAGATGCTTAGATGCAGATTTGATATCTGATTGTTAATATTTTTTCTAAAGCCTGACCTTAATAAAAAAGGGAGAAGGGAATAGAGAAAAGAAGTTAATGTAATCCTGTGTGTGCAGCCGGAGTGTGGCAGCCTCATGGTTACCACAGTTAGGCAGCACTGATCCTTGGCCTCGTAGTGTGTGAGTTTGGGGTTATTGATTTGGGGCCCGTGTGTACATGTTCCAGTTGAGTTATTAAGCAAACACCATTGAGAGGAGAGGTGTTCTTGGAAAAGATAATGTTTTCAGTGTTTCATATTGACTTTGGGGTAGGTCATTATACTTTTAGAGAAATTTGAAAATTTAAGGAAAACAAGCAATTTTTGAGTAAGCCAGCATTATGAATTGAGGCATTTAGGTTATGTATTTGCAGAAGACACAAGATCTTTTTAGTGAATGGAGTCCATGTTCTCTCATTCCAAGCATGGTATGGCCTGTACTGTAAAGGTCTGTTTTACATAGGATGTGGTGAAGAAGTTGCCTCAGGGATTTTACAGCTTGTGAGGAAAGTGGAGGGGGAACTGTGTGGGGCTGTCTGTAAGAGCAGAGGACTCTGCTGTGTGGGAGACCCACCCTTCTGCCATTCATGAACTCCAGCCGGCCCCTGTTCAAAGACTTTCCTTGGTTTGTTTTTCAACCTCACACAGCACTTACTGTTTAGTCTCATGTACCTGTGTGTGGCCCATGGCCCAGCCTATACTCCCCAGGGGATTGAAGATGCTTCCATTGGTGATTTCTCAATGAGTTCACATTGTACAGTGACTCCTTCAGGAAGAGTGTGGTAACTCTGTCATGGGCTTGCCCCTTCTTTAAAGGTTCTTTGTAATGATGCTTTGCTTTTATCTAATGAGTTTGGGAATCTGCCCTGTTTTGAATTCTCTAGATTGTCTAAGGGAAGAGCTCCAAATTCACTGAATGCCACAGTCAGACAGCTTTGTTTGGGTTCTGTAGAAACGACCATATTTGGGAAACACAAATGGGCCAGTTTTCACTTTTAGGGCTTGTCTTGGTTAACAATGCAAGTTTAAGAGCCTCTGTATGCCCAGAGTTGCACATACAAAGAGGTTTGGAAGTAGCTCAGGGCTCTGGAATGCTATGGGCAGAGGAGCGGGGAGGGTTTTTTTAGAGGGGGGCTTTGGTTAGTGTCTAAAGGAGGGACTATGTGTGTTGTTACCTGGCAGTCCCTGTAACTTTATTAAAATGAAATATTTGGTCCAGTTGCTTCTTTAGGAAATCTGTAAGAACTTTTGAGTCACTCTGTGTCCCTGAGTCCTCATAAGGAGCTGCATTGGAGGAGCCTGGCTTTATAAGCAAAAGCAGTTGATGTGATTAATGTTAGAATTCTGCACTTCAGATCACCGCTGTTAATCCAGGGGGGAAAAATGCATCATGTGGAGTTCTCATAGACAAGATTATTAGTGACACTTTTAGTTTGTCTCCTAGAATTTTCTCCTGATATGCCAGATATTAAATATTAGCTAAGGAAAATTATTTGTCTTACAGATTGCACATCCCTCACCTTAAAGCCCTAAATCTGAAATGCTTTAAAACCTAAAACTCCAAAGAAAGAATAAGCAGGCTACCAAAATGAGACTTGATAGCCTATGACCATACAGTGGGAGAGGAGGTCCCCCTCGGTCATAGACCTAGGGGAGGGGAATAGGGTGAAAGCGGGAATGAGGGAGGAACAGGATGATACACGTGATGGGATAATAATTCAGATGTATTCTGAATAAATTAATAAAATTAAAAAAATAAAAAATAAAACCCAGGACTTCTTGTGTCATGACGTCACAGTAGAAAAAAAGCCCACACTTGTCCTCACTGATAGATTGCAGGCAAATGTAAGCAAGCTCAAAATAATATGTAGTTGGTTTTAGGCTTATAGCTACTAGGGGTAATGAAACACAGGTGAATTTCATGTAAATCTTAGCTCTCTCATTTATGTCATTTACATGAGAATACTCAAAATCTCAACATGTAAACATTCAAAATATTCTAGTTTCACACATTGTAGGTAGGCAACTTGGCTGTTTTTTTTGTTGTTGTTATTTTGTTTTTTTGTTTTTTTTGTTTTTTGTCTTGTCTTGTTTTGTTAACTTGACACAAACTAGAGTCGCCTGGGCAGAGGGAATCTTAAGTGAGAAGTGCTTCCATCAGACTGGCCTGTGAGGATGTCCAAGGGGCATTTTCTTGATTTCTAACTGACGTAGGAGGGCCTGGCACACTGTGGCTGATGCCTTCTCTAGGCTAGTGAGCCTCGAAGGCTTGGAAATACTCCACCGTGTCAGGATGCTGCACATAGAGGTAGGGTACATGGAGCACATGGGAGGAAGTAGAACTGGAAAAGTCACTGGTCTGTGCTCTTCTAGCTCCTATGACATGTTACGATCGTTGTTTTCTACAACTGTGACATTTGGGGTAACTTAAGCAGTTATGTAATCGATTATTCGAATCATTCTTTCATTCTTCCCAGTCACACTTAGTCCAGATTGTCGTCAGAAGAGATGTGTGACTGTATCACATCTTCCAGGCACACTTCTCATCGTACAAGTTGTGATAGTCTTAGAGGCAACAGTGGAGCCAGGCGCTGTCCTCATGCATAGTGGGCGCTAAAAGGACACTGTTGTAGATCAGTAGGCTTTGCTGGCAGTTCTTTTCTTTTCCTTTCTGTGCTGCCTGACTAACTTTTGGGCCTAGAGGGGCCCCCATTGGAATCAGATACAGGAGTTCTTTCTTGCTCAAGTCAGCATGTGGCAGTTGTGGGGTGGCATGGATCTGAGGCTTGTTAGGGTGAGGTCATGGTCTGGAATGTCAAGGGTGGAACAGACTGGTGGGCATGGGGGTACATGGGCAATGGAAATGAAGCATTAGGAAGAACAGCTGCACTAGGTATGGGAGTGGAGGGGGATACTGAGGAAGGAGAGAGAATGGTACCCTTAGACACCCCCACACACAAGTGATGGCTCTTTCCTCATCAGCGTTATTGGATGCTTGCTCCACTCTAGGCTTCATGCTAGGTGTTAGGAAACAGAGACATACTGGCCACTGTATCAGCCAGGTGAGTGCTGATGGGCTTCGAGTGAGGCAACAGAGACAGGGCAGGCAGAGAGGGATAAGAAATAGACTCAGCCAGGCCTTGAAGCTTGTTGTCTGACCTTTGTTTTGTGCTGTGATGGGGTGGGTACCATCGGAAGGTTCTAAGGTGATACAGATTGTTAGGTAACCGTGGAGGGCTGGAATTCAGCATGCTGAAGGCAGAGGCTGTCCTGGGGAAGTAGATGTACAACAAGAGGCAAGTATGTAGATGAGCTGAAGAGATGGCTCAGTGGCTAAGAGCACTTGCTCCACTTCCAGAGGACCTAACTTAGGCTTCTTTGTTGGGCTGCTCACAACTGCCTGTAACTCCAGTTCCAGGGAATCCAAATTCCTCTTCTTTAAGTAAATAAAAACACAAATCTTGGAGAAGAAAGAAGAAGAGGAGGAGGAGAAGGAAGAGGAGGAGGAGGAAGAGGAGGAGGAGGAGGAGGAGGAGGAGGAGGAGGAGGAGGAGGAGGAAGAAGAAGAAGAAGAAGAAGAAGAAGAAGAAGAAGAAGAAGAAGAAGAAGAAAGTTGGTAGAAGAGAGACTTAACAAAACAAAACAAAACCACAACTTAGTTTTTGTGTCCCAGCAGGAAAGGAGTGAATAAAATTCCAGGCGTAAGAACCCTTTATTTTGTAGCCACAGAACTCAGGAAAGCTCAGGAAGTGGAGGTTAATGAAACTGATAAAAGCACACTTAACGCTGGCTGAAATGACAGGTGGGCAGTGGGTGGCTGAGTGCCTACCCAGTGGCCTGAGGGGACTCATGAAGCCTTCCTCCAACCCAGTTGGAAAACTGGAAATGGGCCAGAGGGCCTGTGAATCATCTTGTTCTGACACTCCAGATGAACCCTGAAGGAAATGAGTCTGTGGTTGGAAAGGAGCAAGGAGCAGCTCGTGACCTTGTGGCTGTGAGCTCCTAGAAGACCCACAGGGGCCCTGTTCTACCAGGAGGCTCTTTGCGGCCCATGAAGAGTCCGTCTTTGGTGACAGTCAAGAGTCGGAATGTGTTACAGGAAGGAAGGAGTGAGTTGTCTTGACTGTGGTCCGTAGGCCTGAGAGGCTCGGAGTAGTCCAGAAGCTATTGGATGGACCTGGCTGAGTGTGTTCACGGGAGACCTTTCTGCAAACCATTTCAGATAATTGGTTAGAACGGAAACGCAGTTGGAGGGGGACTCCAGGAGGAAGTGGGAAGGTGTAGGGGGTGGCCTTTTGGACATGTTTTCCCGGTGCTCCCTCTCCAGAAATCCTCAGCCTGTTGCGTTCCAAGCCCCCAAGCTGATTCTTGGGGTTCCAGAAGGAAACTAATGTCAGGGCCTACCCTTAGCCTAGTTTCTACTCCTTGAAAGGAAGTGTGGGCAGCTCAGTGTTCATCCTTTCTGCTTTCTGAAGAGCCTTCTGCCCTCCCTCCCTCCAGTAATGCAGAGAGCGAATTTGAAGAGAAATGACACTAATGGCAATTGAGAAGGTGCCTTTGAGAAGTTGAGAGCTCTGCCTCTCAGGTTAGGGGATGAGCAAGCTCAGAGAAGTAAGGCTGGGAATTATCCTGGGGGGCTTGTGAGCTGCCTGCTCTTTCAGGCATTGGAAATAGCTTGTCTGTACTTATAAAGCCAATCTCAGGTTGGATTTCCAAGATGGAGCATAGCCAGTATCTTGTTCTAAGAGGCGCTGGCTCCCCTTTAAGCACCTGCAGCAGAGTGGAGGAAAGTCTTGGCTATTTAAAAGTAAGACTCTACAGACAGGTCCTCCTAGCTGAGCGGGGACAAGGGCAAAGTTCATGACTTCACACTCTGGAGGGACTTTGTCCTTCCTTCCACATTATATAGTCTTGAGTTGTGCTGGGGACAGAGAGGAATCAGGAAGGCGAAACACCATGAGTGTGCCGTGTGAGAAGCTAGCCGAGGCGCCTTCTCTGGTCAAGACTTCATCCCTGCAAGTTCGGTTTCTCCAGCTGTGTGTCCCTAGACCGTCCACATAAGGGAATTTTCTTCTTGATAAATAGCTTAGGCTTAGTTATTTGATCCTGTTTCAGCTGGAACCACCATGAGTGTGGCTTTTGCTTTTTTTTTTTAGCAGATTATTCATTCACTGTCACCCAAGTTTGTCTTAGAATAACAAGCTCTTAGAAGTAGAGAGGCCTCCCTGCGGCCCCCCCCCCCCCCACAACAGAACTGTTGATTATCGGCACCATCATTCTAAGCTCTGGCTACTTCACTTCTTGTTCTTCTGACGGAATGTCTGTGTTGACACTGCGGTGCTTTGCCCAAGTATGGTAGGGCCAGCAGCTCTAGGTGTAGGATGATGGCTTGGCTCTCACTGGCCCACCCAAGTGGGGCACCTAGGTTCCTGCAACTACAAAACTACAAGGAAATAAATGACCGTTTACAGTTGATCGGTTTCGCCACTAGGTGGAATCTCCCCCCCCCCCGCCCTTTTTGAACCTGTGTCAACATTTGTTCAACCAGAGCATGGCTTAAAAGTACATTTTAACAACTGTGAATCGGAGGGTTTGTGCGTACGTGAGTGTTTGTGTCTGTGTGTATGCATGAGTATACAAGGGGAGGCCAGAGGTCAGTACAAGGCACCTGTCTCAGTCACTTTTCTAACCTACTTTGGAGACAGCGTCTCCGCTGACCCGGCTGCTCACCAATTGGCTAGTCTAGCTGGCCAGCAAGCCTCCTGGAGCCTCCTGCCTCCACCTTCCCAGCACCGGACTTACAGACACCTGACGTTGTATGCTGTGCTAAGGCCCCACACGTCAGTTCCTGAGTTGGAGGGCAAGTGCTTTCCTGACTGAGCCATCTCTCCAGTGCTTGGGTTAGAGGTTTGTTATGTAAAACAAACATTCGTGTTCTACATCTGATGTAATTAATATCTTTCCTATTTTTAAAGAAACCTTCACAACAGAGAGCAGTGCTCAGCTGCCTTTCTCCAGTTTACACAGTCAAGGAGGAGACAGCCTAGGAGTGGTGCCGCCCGCAGTGGGCAGGTCTTACTCCAATGTACATAACACCCTATCCCACGGCATGCCCAGAGGCCTGTGATTCTCAGTTCTGCCAAGCTGACAATTCAGAATAACTTCACACTTGACATTTTTGTGCTTATAATAATCTCATTGACTGCTATCTTGCTCCTTATCCCTGCTTCCCCAACTTCTTCCAATTGTACTTTTACAACTTTTCTGGAACAAATAAAAAAATAAAACAACCACAAAGACTAAACTGACCAAACTTTTTTTTTTTTTTTTTTTGAGTGGGCTTTACTTCACTTACTGTGATCTCTGGTTTCGTTTCCCTGCAAAGGACATAATTATCCTCTGTAGCAAAGCACTGCTTCATTGTTAGACTTGGCACCTTCTCCATTCTTGCATGGACACACGTCCAGCTCGTGTGAGCCGGCCCTTATGAAGAGTGGCTTGAGGATGAAGGCGGGGAGGCACCTTCACGTAGCTGCTTCACAGAGGAGTGTTCTCGTCTTAGGTTTTGGAAGAGCCTCCTTAGTGGTCCCCACAGCAGCATCACCTATTTCCTTTCCCACCAGAGGTCAAGTTGCATTGTCACTAGCGTTTGGGTTTTGTTTTCTTGATGGTAGCCATTCTCTTGGAATGTCATTGCCCATCCTTTCAGCTGTGTGTGTCTTTGCCAACAGGGTGAGTTTCTAGCAGGAAGTGAGCAGCTTAATCTTTTTTTTTTTTTTTTGAAAACATCCAGCAAGTTCTAGCGTCTTTTAACGGCAAGTTAAGGTCTTTACATTTAGGTGATTGTTGAAAGGTTGGGCCGATTTCTTCTTCATTTTATTCTTGTGCAGGTTTGCTGTTCTACTGAGTTAGTCATGTTTGGACCCACCCTAGTTTGTGTTTGTTAATCTGCCCTGCTTGTCATTTTTCTTGTAGAATCAGTCTCTGCACTTGTAATTGAAGCTGTTGAAATTTCTTACCAAATCCTTGATTGATGGCTGCTTTTCGTCTGTTTTCTTGACTCTACTCTGAGGTTCTGATGATGTTGAAAGCTATGCCTGAAGCCGGGCATGGTGGCGCATGCCTTTAATCCCAGCGCTCGGGAGGTAGAGGCAGGTGGATTGTTGTGAGTTTGAGGCCAGCCTGGTCTACAAAGTGAGTCCAGGACAGCCAAGGCTAACACAGAGAGACCCTGTCTCAAAAAACTAAACAAAACAAAAAACAAACAAGGGGAAAAAAAAAAAAGAAGAAGAAGAAGAAGAAGAAAGAAAAAGAAAACTAGGCCTGAATTCTTTGTCTAGCATTTCACCTATTTCGGTATCCTTGGACTCAGTTACTGAGGTTATGAATGTTTGGAGGAGTCACATGGCCTTGCTTTCTCATGTTGTATTTCTGTGTTGCAATTGCACATCTCTTGGGATGGATCTGTCTTCCTTTCTTACATGGAAGTGTTCTTAGTGAGCAGCCTTGTCTTGAGGGGTCAGTCCCTACTTCCCTCCAGAGAGGAGAAAGCACTCAGGTACCAGGATGAAAGTATAGAACTTCAGAAAGCCTGAGATGTCCTGTGTGGGAAGAGACAGTGAGTGCTCAAGGCCTTTAGTTTTAAGCCTGTAAAAGATTGACGAGAGAAATGAAGGAAGATTCAGAGAAAGGAGAGAGGCCATGTCCAGTAACCAGTGCACTCATATTGTGAAAACATTAGTGATTATAGAGTCTACAAAACCCCCATTGCTTGATTTTCTTTTTCTTTTTTCTTTTTCTGTTTTTATTTTTCGAGACAGGGTTTCTCAGTATAACCTTGGCTGTCCTGGATTCATTTTGTAGACCAGGCTGGCCTCACTGTGATCCATCTGCCTCTGCCTCCAAGTGCTGGGATTAAAGGCATGCGCCACCACGCCCAGACATTACTTGATTTTCTTTGAGAAATAAAAAATGAAAAATTGAAACTTCACTTGAAAGTGCAAAGGACCTACCTAGGTATGCCAGCATTTGAGAGGTCACAATAAGAGGATCTTATCATGAGGCAGGTCTGGGCTACATAATGAACTCTAGATTGGCCTGGATTACAGTGTAAAATCCTGTCTCAAAAATAAGACAAAACAGGACAAAATGGGAAATGTATCAAAAATGGATAAAAAAATGGCCAAAATGATTTTGAATAGGGATGAAGTAGGAAAATATATTATTTGATTTCAAGATTATGTACGAAGTAATAATCAAACTAGTGGGTTATTGGATAGAGATACTTCATTGGATAGAGTAGGGTCCAGAAGGAGACTTACCCGTGTGTACCCATTTGTTTTTCAGAAGGGTTATAACAGATATGAGAAGGCAGGTACCAAAGGTTGCATATCTGTAGAAAATAGTGGAACCAAAGTGATGGTAAGTAGGTAATGGTTCCTAAGGGCTCGGTGTGACATACTTGACTGTAAGGAGACACAGGGACCATTTCTGGGTACGATGGAAATGCTGCATGCTGTGACTTTGGTGGCCATTATACGGTTTGTTTATTTGCCAAAGTTTTATAGGATGTGTGTGTGTGTGTGTGTGTGTGTGTGTGTGTGTGTGTGTGTGTGTGTGTGTGTTTACATATAGTCTCCCATCTGAGTACAAATCAGGCCCAACCCTGCCTAACTTCAGATGAGATTGGGCATGATTAAGGTGGTATGGTTGTGGACCACATAGCATCTTAGATAGATGGCCTCAAACTTACTTTCTGGTGAGGATGACCTTAAACTCGTGATGCTCCTGAGTATACCTCCCTGGGATTACAGGCGCACACCACTATGCCCAATTTATTTGTTGGAGACAAATGATAATAAAAGGCCACTGGCTGTAAGCTTCCTTTGGTTTAAGACCTCCTAATTCTGAGGGCTGTCCACTTCAATGTCGGTGATAGTGTCTGCCCGTAAGTGAGGAGGGCAGTGCCTAGGCACGTGCGTGGCCCAGGATTCAGGCTGTCCAGTTTCCATGATCAAGCCCAAAATACTTGGACAAGCTGCTTCACCTCCCTGCACCTCACTCGAGAGCTAACATTGTGCTAGTGCTTGCCTTCTTGAGTTAGATCAATTATTTAACCTAGGGGCATTCCTGGCACATTGTGAGCTGTATGTAAACACCCTCAATTACCTATTACCCACTGATGATAGTTTTTTGTTTGTTTGTTTAACACTATTTATAAAGTTTAAGCTTTTAATTGGCTTGTTGCCACAGGAGATCAGGGATTGCGGCTAGACATAGTCAGGATGACAAAAGTGAGGCGAGGAAGTTGAGTTAGAAGCCTGAAGTCCCCGGATTGTCTGCCTAGCAGAGACCTGGAAGCCTGGCCGCGTGGCTGGCCTCCAGCTCTGCTCTGTTTGACCAAGGGTTACAGTGTTTGCATTTTTAACACTGACTGTGGGGACTTGTCCTGCAGCTGCCGTTCATCCACTCCATTGTGTGCTTCTCTGCAGAGCCATCCGGAGCCACAGCTGTAGAAGACTTGCCCATCGCCAGCATGAGCTCTGGTAGGTCATTTTCAGTCCTCCCTTTTCTTCTTGCCACATCTACAGAACTGCCCGGTTCATTGAGATTTCCATATGCCTTAAAGTTTTCAACAGCAGCATTGGCACTTACAATGCAAATGATTACCCAGCACTCATCTCTGAAGAACTGTACCATACACCGTATGTGCCATGTCTAGCTTTATAAGTGGCTCCTTTCCTTTCAGTGGGATATAGTCGGCATACAATAAGTTGCAGTTATTTTAAGTATAACAGTTGATAAAATCTGACACATTTCTACACCTTGTGGCATTTCTTAATCTAGATGACTGATGCAAAGTACACATTTTAATCATAACCATCCCCGGATGGGGGCTAACCCAACACTTCCTTTATCCGGCTTGCAGAACAGCTAGAGTATGCTTTTAGGAATCAAGATCTAAATAAATGAGTGTTTCGAGTATTTTTAGTCTTGGACTGGAATGGAAAGCTCGGAGCAGGGAGGACAGAACAGGGGACTGGTCCATGTGTGTCATGCAGCCGAGGATTTTCAGTGTCCAGCCTGGAGATGTTTCCTTGTGGGTATTGGTCTCACCTTGGCCTCCTGGACCTACAGGTTGGGATGGGAGGCAGTGGACCACTTGAGCATCTCACCCAGGGGTCTACTGTTCTTCTATACCATATTGAAGGCATTTTTAGAGACCGCTATATAAAGCCTTTCCCATTTACTTACACACAGCGCTTGTTTAGGCAAGTCTTGAAGTGCATAGCACCAGGTGTGGCAAGGCCTGGGAGGCCCGTTGGAGTAGAGCAGCTCAAGGCTGTACCCTTCCTCATACACTTCTTGTGCAGCTTGGGTCTGTGCGAGATGTGCCTTTGCTCGCCCTCTGTGAAGTTGGCATTGTGATGGCGCTGACCCATTGGGAATTTTCTTAGACTGAGTATAGCAAAGCTTTTAACGTGCCGAGCACTGTGCCTAAGACACAACAGGGTCTGCATGTGTGGTGTCTTGTTCTTCTTAGCCTGGAGTTTCTCCTTGCAAAGTGAGGTCCTTGGTGTGCCTTGGGCCCCTTCGGTGTGTTTTCAGCAGACATGGGTGCTGCCTGCTGACTCAGTTTCTTTGATTTGTCTTCTGGCTCCTTCTTTTGTATTTAGATACAGTGTCATAGTCCAGGCTGGCCTTGAACTTATGTAGGCAAGGATGACCTGGAATTCATCATCATCCTCCCTTGGCCTCCTGAGTGCTGAAGTTACATGCGTGTGCTACCACTCTGTGGAGATGGGACGCAGGGCCTTACACATGTTAGTATTAGTTTTGACAGAGGAGCCCTGCCCTCAGGCCTGCCGTTTAGCTTTTGTTGTCATTAGTAATAGGCTGGGCCCTTTTTCCTATTTCCTTTTAAAAACAAACAAAAGCTTTTGCTCTGCAGCCTAGAGCCTCTTGCCCTTCAGAGCCAGCGCTGCTACTCCCGACAGTTTTAAAGGCAGGGGAAGGAGAAGGGCAAATGAGGGTGTGCCAATGCCAGGATCCCTCCTCTGGACTCTTCTCAGACAGGTGCTGGAAGGAAACTTTACCCCCCCCCCCCATAGTCCAAAATCCTAGGTCTTTTGACCTGGAAATCTCTTCTTGAGATTTCCATATTAATTCCAAGGAAACAAAAGCACCACCGTGAAGGTGGGAGGGAGAAGCTGTGAGTACATTGTCTACGTGCTGTCGAAAGTGATTATTGGGAAGAGAGATGTGACGTGGAAAATATTTGTTTGCATCCTTACTTGGAAAGAATGGCAACTAAACTGTATTGTTCTTGTTTCATTTGGTCCTGGGCTGCCACTCTCTAAGGGGAGCATCTTTGCAAGGGGGCTTGTTTCATCCCCTCCTCCACCCGCTCCTCTGAGATACAGATGGGGAAACTGAGCTTTAAGGAATATAGCACCTGTGTGGGGTTGCCAACTAGTGTGGAGTGGAGGCAAACACCGGCTGCAGCAAAAGCTGAGCTTTCCTTCGAGTGTTATTTTCCTAAATACCAAATGCTTATTCTAGTTTGGTTGTTATGTTTAATTAAAAAGGAAAAGGCGGGGGGGGGGGGCGAGGGCCGGGGGAGAATGTGGGCCTGGTGGCAGCGCACAGAAAGCTCCCCAAGAGGACTCAATGCAAGGCCAGCAGTCCGAAAGGATGTGATCAAGGCTGTGTGCCCAGGGACAGGACTGTTAAAGAGTGCAGTTGTGGGAAGCTGGAGCCCATTTCCTTCCTTAACGCTCCCCTTCTTCCACCCATCCTTGAAATGAGGCTTCAAGGGAGATTTGACATCAAGAGAGTGAGCCTTTGTCTGCCGGTGGATGTGAGCGCAAACAGGATGCACCCTGGGCAGTCATAGCCGCTGTGGAGGAGGGGCTGCCCAGGTGCTGAAGAGGCAGCAGCCTGGCTGCCCTGTGATGGGTGTTGCTCAGGTGCCCAGACTTTGGAGAAGCTGGCTATTAAAAGCCTCAGCAAGGTGACTTAGTTTTAGTCACATATGCTCATAGGATGTGAAGTGGGTTTTAGACCTAGCATTTGAGGAAAAAAAACCTGCTTATCTTAGTTGGGGAAGAAGATGGCCTATGAATTGGGGTGGTTCAGTCTCAGCTTAGCTAGCTTGGGTAGGCTAGGCCCTTTGCGCCTCAACTATCTTATCAGTAGAATTGCAGTTCCTAACTCTAGCTCCCAGGGACTGGACCTAAAGTAGACAGTGAAATAGTCATTGTGGCATATTTAGCATGGACTAGCAATCCCGGCAAAAACGTGGCTAAAAACTTGTAGTAATGATTATGTTTATAGCTCCATTGGCATTTTTCTGTGAGGGTCCCTTCAAGCACATTGGCCATATACCCCAGGGTGAAGATGCCAGACAACAGATACTATATGGAGAAATTTATTAAATAAGCACGAGGAGAGAAGGAAGAGGGAGAGGGGTACCCCAGAGAGAGAGATAGAGGACAGAGACAGAGGAAGAGAGGGAGAGGAAGAGGGATAGAGGCGAGAGAGAAAAGGGGTAAGAGGGAGGGGCGAGATTAGCCTGTTCTTTTATATACTCAGCAGGGCCACGCCCCCATGGCGGGTAGGCAGTGACATCATAGGTAGGCAGACTGAAGCAGAATCCCAACATTTCCCGCCCTCTGGTCTTCCCTGGACTGTCTCCAAGTTCACAAAAGTGATGGATGGAGACCCTGATAGGCAGGGAGGGTCTCAGTGTTGTCTGCTGCTGAGCAGAGCTCAGGGAAATCTCAAGTGACACTGAAGTGGCAGTGAAGGTGAGCCCCAAGGACACGTAGGACTTCCCTAATGTAAGAAAAGGTGATGAGGGCGTCCTGGCTGGGGCCTTTATAGCCAAGGTCTCCATATGAAAATCTCTCACATACTCAGAGTTGAGATGAGGTAGGTAAGTACCAGGCGGGGGCGTGTAGATGAGGCTTCTTCAAGTAGAAAAGGAAGGTGGAAGGGGTGCGTGGTCAGGACACCATGCCATCGCTGGGCTGGTAACATGGGCAGTGTCTAAAGGCACTCTGTTGAAAAGACAACTTATCTTTGACAAGTAGAATTTGGGGTGCCGTTTAGACACTTACTAAATGTCAAAGAAAGCCACTCCAGGGAGGCAGTAAGATTTGTGTTCCCCCCAACACTCTTTTCATCCTCATATAGCTTTTGCATTCTGTCTGGTTCAGGCCACAAGGCATTCAGAACTCTCCCATGCACCTTAGGGGGTTTGTCCCAGGCCTGAGAAAGCTGACAGGATACAGGTGGACAGAGCTGCTCCAGCATCTGTTGGGGCAGAACATCCCAACTCTATCCCTACCTCAGACCATGTGGGACTCTTGATTGTTGAGCGGGCATGGTCATGAGCCTTCTGTTTATCTTCTTTCTTTCAGAATGTGATGTTGGAAGCTCTAAAGCCGTTGTGAATGGCTTGGCACCTGGCAGCCATGGGCCAGACAAAGGTAAGGCTGCTAAAGAGAAGCCTGGCCTGGTATCAGAAAGCCTATCTAGAAGATGCAAGGCATGCTGGGCCGGGGGGCACTCCCACCGTTCTGGGAAAGGCATCATTGGCCTAGTCTTAGGAGGCTTAGAACCCATGGTGGCTTTCTGAGACCCGAGCTGTGGTCTTACTGTGAGAAGATAATGCTCCCATGGCTGCTGGGATAAAAGGTTGGACAGACAGTGCCAGGTACTGTCACACCTGGTACATGGGGCTTTCCGAGGCCTGGAGGTGCCACCTTCACTTGTCACAAATAGGAACACATCCTGTGAAAGAAATTACTTCAGTGTCATTAGTTTTATGTATATCCGCTCAGCTTTTTAGCACCCTTCCCCCATGTTGGCGATTCAATAAAAAAAGAGTTTTGCATATGTGTGGACAGCCCTTTACCACTAAGCTGCCTTCTCTGTCCTTACACTTTCACTTTAAAAAATTCTTCCAAATTGGAGGTAGAAGCGCGAACTGAGCTATCTGGTAAGACGTTTGAGAGGCAAGCGGCTCACTTCCAGAACCCCTCTCAGCTGCTCCCTCTCGGCTGCTGAGAACGTTCACATTCCTACTTAATCCATCCCCTTAGCTTTGAAAAATGAAGACGGCTCTTGAGGTCTTGTTTGCCCAGGACGCTCTTACCTCAGCCTGACATTGTTCCCTGCAGTGTGAGAAAGCAAGATGGAGTCATTAGGTACACGTGATCCTAGTTCTGCCTGTGACAAACAGGGCCGTGTAGGAGGCTCTTTCATCTCTGCAGATGTGAGTTCTCTTCTCTAGAGAAGGAGGGAGTTTGATCTCAATGTTCGTTTCTGCATCCCATCCTGGGCTCCGGCCACTCCACGGCCACTGATCTGCCGTGTTCTAAAGTATCAACGAGGAAAGGCTACAATCTCAGCGCAGGCACTGACATAGTGCAACATCTCCTAAAGTGTAATTTCCAAGTTTGCCCTGTTTAGCTTTTGTAATGTTCATCAAACAAATCCAAATACTCCTTTCGAGAGGGCAGGATGTTCACCCAGTAGGAACTTTTTGGAGAGAGAAGGCAGAGGGTAGAAGCTAGGGAGTGGGAGGCCTGGGTGGCCTGCAGCTGAGCTCCTTGGGGACAGGAGGTCAGAGCTGTTTTTGTTCCCCCCTCCCTGGCTTGCCACCCTCCTTTATTCAGTGTGTTAGTTCATGTGGCCTGTATTCTTGGGGTCTTGCCCTTAGGGAATCTGGAGAGACAGGGTTGTGGAAGGACTGCAGGGGGTATTCAAACTGGGAGCCTGGGAGAGGCTTTTGAAACCTGGGGACCACCAGCTGTACCCCTATAAATCTGTTCATAGAAGAAAGCTAAAAATTTGGTGGTAGCACAGCAGGTAGGGTAGGCTTCCTTCTGCCTTAGCAGGACTCACCTTTGCTAGCAGACAAGGTCTCCCAAGTGATTGTACAGTACAGTCAACAGGATTCCTGTGAAAGTCCATGCTACCTAGATAGATGCAGAATTGCCACTCTTGACGTCGTTGTTGCAGACCTAATGCTCCGTGCCTGCCGTAAGCTTTTCTGAAGCAGCAACACAATAGGCAGGAGGGGCATTGTCCATCTTCCATCCTGCTGGCTTCACAATTTCGGTCATGTGATGCTGAGTCAACACTCTTATTTCCCAGCAGACCTACCCGTTGTCATTCTGTGCTCTGTGACTCTGAGACCCCTGGGCATGGCCCATTGGAGCCACTCTGGCACCATAGCACACCTTTCTTTCTTTCTTTGCTGCCATTAAAGAGAAAGAGTGAGGGAGGTTTGGGGATGTGCTTGCCTTTGAGATGGGTATCTGGGCAGGCAAGGAACGGGGCTCTCAGCATCCAGCACTGTGTGCTAGGGTACTGCCCAGAGCCTTCATCATTCACTTGGACACTTGGCATCTCTTTTTCAGCAAAGGGTGGCTTAAGCAAGACCATCTGGTTCTCACCAGATGGGGGTTCTGATTTGCTTGGGGTCCGAGGGTGTTGGGTATGTGAGTAGGCACAGGATCCTAGAAAGTATGCTTTGGGAGAAGCAGCTGTGACGGCTGAAGGGGCCAGGCAGTCCACAACAGGCAGTCCACGAGAGTGTTCCTCCTGTTGCTGTATTCAACCTGCAGCCACGGCCCTGTCCTCAAAGCCCCCGTTACATAGCAGATGACCCACTATCCCCAATGGACACCTTGTACTCTGATTGCATTCTCCTTCCTCTACTTGCCAGGCCATCTGTGTCTCTGTTCATCTCTTTGTCCAGAGCGTTGGCAAGCTCCCGGCATGCCAGGAGGTGCCAATAAACACCGACCAACTCTATTTGGGTGATGGTTGGAGGAAGGCTTCTGCCGCCTTGGCCCAGAACCCTAAAGAAAGAAAGCAGGCTATTTTTAATGACTGCATCGACTGCTCCTTGCATTGTTCTTTTAGCGTAGGCAACTTCCTTCTATTGTCCTCGCACAGTCCCTCGACTTGCCCGAGTGTCTCCCAAAAGTTCTTTCTGGATGCACCGTTTACCCTTTTGTGTTTTCAGCCACTGCCGACCCTTTGTGTGCCCGCTCTATTTCTGCTGTTAAAATAATTCCAGTGAAGACAGTGAAAAGCCCTTCAGGCCTAGCTCTCCCTCCAGGTATCTCTCTTTGGGGCTGTTTGTTTTAATTGTCGGATCATGCATGGTTTCTTGTCTTCTTTGCTTCTAACACCATGCTGTGAGCCTTAATCCTTGCATGCGGAGAAGGCATTTCCTCTCCCTAAGCCGTTTCCCCCCCCCCTCTCTGTCTGTCTCTGTCTCTCTCTCTGTCTCTGTCTCTGTCTCTGTCTCTGTCTCTGTCTCTCTCTCTCTCTCTCTTTCTCTCTCTCTCTCTCTCTCTCTCTCTCTCTCTCTCTCTCTCTCTCTCTCTCTCTCTCTCTCTCTCGTATGTGTGTGTGTGTGTGTGTGTGTGTGTGATCTGTCTGTAAGTGTAAGCCAGAGAGTAGGGGAGGCACCTGAGGTTGCAGCGTTGCCCTCCCTGCTTTAGAAGGCTCAGTGCAGAGGCCAGATGAACCTTCGCTCTGGAGTGGGGCTCTCCTAGGAGGTTTCCGTGAAAACGCCGGTTCTGGGAGAGTTAACCTGGCCTCACAGAGAAGCTCTGAGTCAGGCTGAATGCGAAGCAGCTCCTGGAGATGTCAGACGGCCTTTCCCTGGGTGATACTCAGGCCCCTCCCTAGCTTCACCTGCCCTTACTTCCTGCCTTTCCTCTCCAAGAGGCGGGGGTGGGGGGTGTGTGTGCACGGTTCACTGGAGGCTCTAACTCAAAGTTTCCTGTGGAGCTACAAGTGGAGTTCAGAAGTTACACAGATCTGGCTGCGTGTCCGGGTTTGCCAGTTGAAGTGACCATGGTCTGGTTTTCTCGATACTTGTAGCCACCAGCCACTTACTCTCTCTTGGTGGGGGCCAGATGTTCCCTGAGGTTGCATCATGGGCTGCGGTTCACTGTGGGTTTAGCGCTTTCCACCCGTGGAAGAGGGCTGCTGGGGCAGGACTAAAGAGCCGGGAGAAAAGCTTGCGTACTCACTACCCTCTCCTGGGAACAGGCATGGGCAGGGTGCTGAGTCCCGCCCAGAAACACACCCTGACCTTCAGCCTCTCCTCCTCCTCGTGGTGGTAATTTTAGATCAGGACGCTGGCCTCTGAGCAGTTTGGCAGGTATGGGGATGTAGGAAGTAAGTGCTCAGCTGCACATAGAGAAACACTTGGCGCATGTGCTCTGAGAAACCGTGTGGTCTGCACCCGTTTCCTGCCTCATTCCCGATTTTCCTGAAGGAGGGGCACCAGGCCTGCTAAAGCAAGCAGGGCTCTGTGTTAGCCACGGTGTCAGTTAGTTATGGTGAAGCACGGTCAAAAGTATTAAAGGAAGATTCCTGGAAACAAGCAATACACGTTTTAAAATACCTTTTATTACAGTGTTATAATGGTGCCATTGTATAAGAGTCACTGTTGCCACTCTTTTACTGTGCCCAGTCTATGAGTTGAACTTTAAAGTATGTCTGTGTAGGAAAGACATTGTTCCTGTAGGCTGGGTACTGTCTGTGGTTTAAGATATCCACAGAGGGAGCAGGGACATATAGCCCTGGATGCGGATGACTGCTTTGAGAGTCTTATTAAAGATGTCCAGGGTCTGTGTGGACCCTGCCTCTACATGTGGACAGTGGGCAGTCTGTAGATTAAGCAGAGGTTCAGAGGACACTGTT
Source organism: Acomys russatus (assembly GCF_903995435.1). Taxonomy (NCBI): domain Eukaryota; kingdom Metazoa; phylum Chordata; class Mammalia; order Rodentia; family Muridae; genus Acomys; species Acomys russatus. The sequence continues at coordinate 59,250,810 of NC_067141.1, read as the reverse complement.
GAGTGGGACAGAGCCTGTCTGGCCACCCTCCTGGCTATGTGTTCTCTCACTGTGCTGGAGTATGACCGCTCCCATCTCTGAACAGCCTCCCTCTGTCTCATAGTCCCGGGCTATTGACCAAGGAGAGATGCAAGAAGCAGCGATTCTCTTCCAAACGTCCCCGATGCTCAGCATGGGTGGCTTGCTCTTTTGTGAGAAAGGTGATCTGCAAGCTTGAGAGAGCGTTCTCCCAAACTCTTGTGAGCCATGCCTTACTAACTGGCCAGAAGTCTGCTTAGCAGCCCAAACGTCATTTCACAGACGGAGTGAGCCAGATTCCGTCCGGTGGGAAATGGTTTCGGCTGACATTGTAACTCATGCATTTGCTCAGAACTCACCCTGCCTCTTCTCCCTAATCTCATGATGCTGGTGTACCATTGCCACCACAGATTAATTTTCATTGGTCCTAGATGCTTGGAGGGTAGGCGTAGCCGTAACCAGGTTCATCTCATTCCCCTGCTATAAGCATCTGCTAACGGATTATCATGCAGCTCCCCTGGGGGCCTTGGATCTGATGCTCTCTTTTGGATCTTTTCTTCTCAGACATGGACCCTACAAAAATCTGCACCGGGAAAGGAGCAGTGACTCTCCGGGCCTCGTCTTCCTACAGGGAAACCCCAAGCAGCAGCCCCGTGAGCCCCCAGGAGTCTCCGAAGCATGAAAACAAGTCAGGTGAGCTGTCTTGGGGTCTGGGACGGGAGATGAGCGGAGGGGAGGGTAGGTGAGGTGTCCTTGTGGTTCTGCAGGGGTGCATCAGGCTGTTGAGGTTTCGTCAGCTATATCCTTCTTCCCCGGGGGTATCCTGGGACAGTGATGTGGACTGGGAGGTCGTCACTGTGCTTTGGGTGAAGGCCCCACCTTGTGATCCCTCCTTTGACTGAGCAGAGGGCCCTGTTTCAGAGCCAGTGCCCTGAAGACCGTGTTGGTGTGGATATAGACAGCTCGGCATCTGGCAGCACATGGCATGGGATGGTGATTAGATGTCCCTAAGGTTCTGCTTAATAATGCTCAGGCTAGTTCTGACTTGGCCAGATAGGGCTGGCTGAAGAAGCCAGAGACAGAAATACAAGGCGAAGCTGCCAGGAAGTGGAAACCATGGGGCACAGGTGTCGGGGAGGGAGCAGGCTGGGGGTTGGGATGAGGGTTGGAGATCACGAGAGCAGGGTTAAGGTCAGTGGTGGCCAAGGGCCAGGTGAGACCCGTGCAGAGACCCTCTGCCCACCCTGACCCCTTGACTGGGAAACCAGGGTGCTGATCACACGGTGTTGGGACTTCATCCTGGCACTCTGGATCCTGATGGATGTTTGTTCACTTCCTGTCTCCCCCTCCTGATGGCTCCTCAACTAATGCTCTCCTCTGTGTCAAGGGTTGGTGGTACTGGTTGTACAGGATTATTGTAACCAAGAAAGATGTGAGGGTTTTAATGGGCCTGGTGGCATGGAACAAGATACGTTCAGATTAAGATCGAGGTTATGGTTATTTTGACCTCTCCAGAGAGAATGTTCTATAGCCTGTGTATTCTGGTGTAGTGAAATGCTGACTTGTGGATACACAGCTTGGGGTGGTCCAGTTTCTACCCACTCTGTAGGGCTGACGTCCTCTTTGCATCCCAGTCATCAGAAGTACACAGGCAAGAGGGGCCCAGCCCAGTTGTTTAGACTTGTGATGACTGCTTATCAATCTGAGGTAGGGTCTTCACTTTTGTATTTCTGACAAGTTCTTAGGTCATGCCGTGGCACTGGCACAAAGGCTATGTTTGAAAACGGCTACAGGATTTTTTTTTTTTTCTTCTCTTGAAACTGGGAAACTAACCACATGCTTTGAGCCAGAGTGTAAAGGAAACAAGGTTTGCAGCTTTGGGTACAGTGGGAGGCGGGAGTTGTGATATGGTGGAATTATGTAGGATGCAAATGCGTAATGCTCGAATCTACTGACTTCCTGCTCCAGCCTTCTATAATGGGTACCGAGGCTGATGCTTGAGAATGAGGCCAGGCTGGGCTTTGAACACAAGCTCCTTACAGGTAATACCCCGGGGAGGCCATCTCTGTTCCTAGGCCTAGGGAAGGCCCGAGCCATCCTCAGCACCAAAAACTGGCCAAAGGCTTCTTGGTTCTTACTTGTAAGCCCACACTTGATTTCTGGCCTATTGCAGTTTGCCATTCTTTTCTCTGGGAAAGATGCAGCTGAGAAGAAAGGCAAAATAATTCCTTCCCAAGGCTGGGTGGTATGGAGAGGAAGAGAGAGACTCCAAAGAGGAAAGCCCATCAAGCTACCTCAACCTGCCAATCCTTAGGCAGCGGAGAAGGAGCCTTGAGCTCCCTCTAGTGGTTGTAGGTGGCACTGACACAGAACAGTCTACACAATGCACTTGCTACAGAATTATGTGCCCAGCTGAGGAGGTCTAGGAAGCATCGTCTTGTCCCACAGTAATTCCTACACATTTATTTAACAAATTCAATGGGAAAGAATTTGATCCTTTCCAGTAAGTTCTAAAAAGCGTTTTAAATGCAAATACCTGGAAGAAGTAAGGGACAGCTATCAGTCTTAAACATCTTTTTAAGAAGTAATTTTTAATCTTTAAAAACAATTATTGTATAATTGCAGTCCCTTTTTCCAGTTTCTCCATCCAACCTCACCCATGAACCACAACTACTTACTCCGGTTCAAATCATGGCCTCCTTTCGTCGTTGTTGTTGGAGGTGGTAGTGGTGTGTGTGTGTGTGTGTGTGTGTGTGTGTGTGTGTGTGTGTGTGTGTTTATGTGGTTGTGTGTATTCTTAAGTATATGAATGCAATCTGCTCTGTCTCTATAATGTTAGTTGTAGGTATATGTTTTCTGGGCTGTCCTTTTGGCTCACCAGCTGATATGCTCTTCCTGGAGATGACTGCGGGCGACACTCTCAGCATCCCTTAGTTGTCTCAAGGCCTCATGAGATTTCCCCCTTTCATGTTATCATGTGTGTTAGTGTCATCCTTGTGCAGGTTGTGTTTAGGCAGCCATCTTGGTGAGGCTTCATAGGTATGGCTTCGGTGACGTCACTTGGCAACAGACTCTCACAGCAAGCTTCCTCTTCCTCTGGATGTTGGGATCTTTCTGCCCACTTGACGGCAGTGCTTCCCGAGCCTGAGCGCAGGAGTCGGGCTGCAGATGCACGAGTGGCACTGCGCGTCACGGCTCTGCATTTAACAGGCTGTGGTTCCCTGTAATGGTCTGCGCGTCACGGCTCTGCATTTAACAGGCTGTGGTTCCCTGTAATGGTCTCTGTCTGCTGCAAAGGGGATTTTCCTTGCTGAGGGGTGACAACTACACCTAGCTGTGGGTATAAGGACAAATATTTAAATGTTGTTAGAAATCATGCTGGTTTAGTAAAGTGGTGGCTACAGTTTCTCCTCCAAGACCCATCTTACAGTAAGTGTCTTCCCACCAGGAAGTTGAAGCCATTGGCTCCAAATTAGCATCTGCATCACCACTTGGATTCTCCGTCTTTGCTGCCTCCATTTATCCCTATAGGTTGCCACATTGTCATCTATTTGCTTGGGCTGGAAGCTCCGGCCTTTAAATGATTCCCAACACCTCCATTACAGAAACCTCCAGCTTTCAGCCATTGTTGTAACTTCCTCCTCTTGAGAGAGGTAGTGTAGCTAGTGAGTCACAGGGCCCCAGTCTCTTGGCTTTGGCACTTACTGTCTTTGGAATGGGAGCAGATTCGTCAAGCCTACATGGCTTCAGTTCTCTCGTCTATCCACTGGGTGCTGTCATACTGGAGTCGGTGACATTAAACGAGCTCTTTCATAATCAAGCATTCAGCACAAGCCTGCCATGATGTCCCTTGCTGTTGCCAGAGGCCAGGAAGGTTGACTCCTATGGGTTTGAAGGCACGAGGTTCTGGGTCAGGAGTGAGGGCAGGGGAGATGGTGGACGAGATAACGTGTCTTTGAAAGAACGAAATAACAGGGCTTGATGCGAGCAAGGCTCAAGGATTCTAGGCCGACCGGGCGGATTTCCAGGTTATGTGACCCACGGAGCTGGGAGCTTGTGAAGGATGTTGGAGAGGGATGACCAATCCCATCCTTAACTGTGTTGAGTTTCCTTGCAAGAGAAGGACTTCCAGAAGAAAGTTCTAGGAGGCATTTGGAAGTTTAGGTCTCTTGTGCCCACACGAACTCCAGGAAGATGGAGATGTCCTCCTTCGTGGACTGCTGCTACCGCCCTGAGAAGCATGTGTGAGCATTGAACCAGAGGAAAAGAAGCCAAGGCCCTTAGAGATGCCCAATTTAAACCTGTCATTCAGGCTCCTGCTTTAAAATATATACATTCAAATTTTAAACTTTTATTTTTAGGTATGTGTACGTGCGTGCACGTGTGCACACACATGCATGATTGTGCAGGTATGTGTACATAAATTCTGGTGTCTATGGAGAACACAGGTGACAGATCCCATTGGACCTGGGATTACAGGTGGTTGCAAGTTGCTCTCCTGCCCCATGTAGGTGCCAAGAACTGAACTGGGGTTCTTTGAAAGAGCAGCAAGGGCTCTAACCACTGAACTATTTCTCTACCCACAAAGTCCTGCTTTTGAGTGGTAGCTGGACTCCAGGTCCCTGGCCAACACCTTAGCTCTGATTATGGACATTGGACCTTGGGATTAGAAACACCTGGGAAAATGGAAATGATTTTAGGACTGACTCCCTGAGCTTGAGAGAAGCCTCATTATTTTATCTTTGTTTCATGATCTTATTGCCCAGCCACTTCTAAGTATTTGCTGTGGCACTTCAGAGTGAGTGCCCTAGGTTCGTTGTTGTCACTGTCATCATCGTTGTCGTTGTTATTGTTGTCGCCTTCTTCATCTCCTCCTCCTCCTCTCCTCCTTCTTTCCTCCTCCCCCTCCTCTTCCTCCCCATCCTCCTCCTCTTCCTCCTCCTCTTTCTTCTCCTCTTCCTCTTCTTCTTCCTCCTCTTCCTCCTCTTTTTTCTTTTACTCTTTTGGAAGACCACTTAAGGAGTCTGCACTGGTGTGGGTGCAGTTCCCAGTTCCTTTCTGGTGTGATCTGGGAACTGTGTCGCTTGTTACCTAGATGCTGCACTCCGACTCAGATGAGCAGTTCCTTGAAGTCAGGGCACTGAGCTCCATGGCCCCACTATTTGCTGCAAGTTGTCCTCAGGCAGGAGGACTCTTGCAGCTACAGTCAACGCATTTCCTTCGGTGTGTCGCTCATAGTTGCTCTCCTGATTGGCAGTAGCAGAAGTCTCACAAATTAGACCCTCTTTCCCCATTCCATCAGCCTTTTGTTTTGTTTTCTGAGACAGGGTCTCTCTGGGAAGCCCTGGCTGAAATCAGTGGTTTTATGAATATACTGTGAGGATTAGGGCCAACTGAAAAGTTAGAGGAAAGGGCCTCACAAAACAGCCCCAACTCTTCTGATATCCAGCTGCAAATTTAGGGCAGTCTTCAAACCACGTCGGACTCAATACTAATGCTAGAAGGATCCAGTTTGATTACTACAGGGAAAGGATAGAGATGAAAGTCAGCCCAGAGAAATACATGGTATAGAGTCTGGGGAGATAGCAAAGGGTCCCAGACAGGTTATTTCCCAGCATTATTGTGCGAGCCTCTGTATCTAAAGTTTTGTTGGGGCTCCAGACATAGGTGTGCAGCACGGTCCTCATCTCCACTCGAGTGGGCAATGAAGCTCTGCTGGCTCAAAGCCCTGACTCCAAGTCAGGGTGTGGTTCAAGTCCTTAGGCAAACAGGACACTCTACTTGGTGTAGCATTCCAGAGACGCGCAAGCTACCTCCAAGAATCCTAGGGTAAAGTCCAGGCCTCTTTATTCATTGTATTAAATTCTCCTCTACGGATCGTAAATAAAAGTGCAAATAAGATTTGTAACACACATAAAACTGCTTTTTAGCACATACCATCTGCCTCACGAGTACTTCCCAGACCACACTGAGTTTGACTTAGTGAAGAGTGTCCTATCATCTCAGGAAGAACTATTTTTTTTTTTTAAATAAGCAAGATGCAAAAAGCGAAGTTAGAAAAAAAATAAGCTAAAAGCTGATACCTGGAGGCTGACAACCACAGAGCAGAAAAGTACATAAAGAAGGTGGGATAAGAGGGAAAGTGAGCCGGGCGTGGTGGCGCACGCCTTTAGTCCCAGCACTCGGGAGGCAGAGGCAGGCGGATCGCTGTGAGTTCGAGGCCAGCCTGGTCTACAAAGTGAGTCCAGGATGGCCAAGGCTACACAGAGAAACTCTGTCTCGAAAAACCAAAAAAAAAAAAAAAAAAAAAGGGGAGGGGGGAGTTGATTATGTTATATACATGGGGAGAGAGAGAAAGAGAGAGAGACAGAGAGAAAGAGAGAGAGAGAGAGAGAGAGAGAGAGACACTGACTGACTTCAGGCTGCAGATCTGTCTACAAGCCAACCTTCCATTTTATTGGAGGAAGCATTTTTGACAATCTCTTCCATCAGGAGCCAGTAATTGATGTCTATGTATGTAAAACTTCACCTTGTGCACTCAGATATAATTGGCCCTGGGCTGCTACCAACCTTCCAGATTCAAAAGAAAAGATAATGGACGAGGGCTGACAAGATGCCAGAGATATGCTCTCCATCAATAAGGAGCCAAGCTGCTTGTGGAGATCCTGGGAACTATCCTTTCGGGCACAGTGAGGGGAACAGTTTTGAAGATTTAGAATGAAAAGAAAAAAAAATCCCAAGTCATTTTCCAAGGACAGTATGCCTTTGAATTTTTTATGACACGGAGAGATCATACATTGTGATTTATATCTTTTGGGATGTTCCTATCATTTGAGCTGGATGTGGTGTTGCACGCCTGTAATCCCACCACAATGAAGGCAGAAGCAGGAGGATCTTTGAGAATTTGAGGCCAGCCTGGGCTTCTTTGAGGCCAGCCTGGGCTACATAGTGAACACCACATCAGCTGATAGTCAGACCCTGTTTCAAAAACAAGCCAGGCTGTGGAAATGGCTCTGTGCTTCCTGTGCAGGTATGAGGACCTGAGCTCGGCTCCCCAGGGCCCACGTAGAAGTCCAGCATAGTTGTTCATGTCTGTATCCCCAGTGCTGGTGTGGAGAGAGACAGCAGAGTCCTGGGCCTTCCTGGTGAGAGCACTAATTGAGTCACTGAGGGCCAAGCTTAGTGAGAGACCTTGTGTTTCCGAACACAAGATGGATTGATACTGAGGAAAGATACTCAATTGTTGACCTCTGGCCTCCAATATGCGCGTACACACACACCTACCCAGACACACACACACACACACACACACACACACACACACACACACACACACACAGAGGCAAACACACCCATGTACATACGTATATATTCCACACATTGACCAAAACCATAATAAATAACACATACATACACACACACACACACACACACACACACACACACACACACACACGTCCCTGCCCACCCAACTTTGGGTTCTTTTTGTTTAGAGTCATCTAGTCATTTGTGCTGTTTAAATAATCTTGGGCATGGTGCCTGCACTGGGCAGTGGTCAACCTACCTTAGAGAGAGCTAACTAACTCTCACCTACATCTCCCACGCTCTGAGCTTAGATATCCTTTGCCTTTAGCTTGCTGGGGTCTCGTGAATGCTGTTAGAATTGCTGCAGGCTCACATGTGCAGTTGCCTGGTTAGTCAGGAAAACACTGTCTCCTTGTAGTCACCCACCACTTCTGGCTCTTAGAGTCTTTCTGCTTCCTCTTCTGAGATGATCCCTGAGCCTCGAGGGGTGTCCCAGCATAACGGTGTTTTTAGTGTGCTTTCTGTCAGTTAGAGTATAGGGTGTGGATGGCCAGCATCAGCATCACTGGCAACTGTGAGAAATGCAGACTCTTGGGCCCCCATCTCAGTCTCAGCACTATGGATTTACCCAGACTTCCCCGGGGCTGATGCAGCTAGACTACACTGTTTGTGGGATGCAGGCCGCCTTGTCTTTTACTTGCCTTTTACCAAAAGGCCTCCAGCATCTCCCTGGCTACTGGTGTGATTGGCCACTGTGAGTGGTAGTCAGAGCACTGCTTTGTCCCTTCCCGTACATGGCTTTCTGCTCTGGGCAAAGCATTCGGCCTCTCTGTTTTCTCATCCATGAAGTACAGAGAGCATTTAATTAAATTGAATAAATACTAAGTAGGTGTAGATTGTCACCATGGCTGTCACCTGAAAGGTGCTTAGCATCTCAGCTTGACACCTGGGAAGTCTACTGTGGGTCTGAGAGATCCACACTGCAGGGAACTGAAGGCTCACATTCAAGGACTGAGTGCGAGTCTCCTGCTTATGTCTACAGGAATGAGAAAAGACGTTCTGTCAGCGAACAGTTAAAGGACTGAAGAGTAGGGGTTGCCAAGCTGGCCATGAGCAAAATCCCTCTTGCTGGCCGAGACTGGCTGATAGAAGAATGCAAAGAAGAGTGATACGTGTTACATGAAAGCTGCATGGAATGCAGTGTCCGTAAATAAGGGTGTTGGGAAGCACCAGCTGATTCACCCACACGTTATCTGGGACCGCCTCTCGCTGTGGCGCAGTCTCACACAGAGTCATTGGTCCTGTTTGAAGTGCTTGAGTTCAGAAGTACTTCAGATCTTTTTCTCTTAAACTGTGGAGGCTTTGCATTATAAATAATGGAGTGTGTTATGGACGGAGCCCAAGCCTAACCATTTGTGTCTCACGTGGCTTCATGCATGTAGCCTGTTCTGTTAGAGTTTTGGCACACCTGCATTTTGACAGTGGAACTGCCATGTGAAATCAAATCAGGTGTGGGATTTTCTTTTCACATTTTAAAAATTAGATTCATTTATTTGCTTGTGCTTCCAGCCCCCCTCCCCCCACCCCCTTTGGCAGAGGCCAGAAGAGGGCATCAGATCTCTTGGAGCTGGAGTTACAGGCATTTGTGGGGTTCCTGGCTTGGTATGTGGTACAGTTTGGTCCTCATGACTGTATTGCAAACCCTCTTAGCTGCTAAGCCTCTCCACAGTCCGCAGTGTGAATGTTTTTGTGCTGCTTTTAATGGGACGGAGACAGTCTGGGAGCCCCAAACAAACACCCCCCCAAAACAAAAACATGCTATTGAGGCTCCAGTTCTACTACTGGGGCCCGTTAATTAACCCAGCCTGCTAGGGCACAATCATTCTGAGCCTACTGCAGGCTTGGGGGTGGGGAGTGAGAGAGAGTAGGGACTAGACGGCAGAGGCAGAGAGTTCGGCTGCCTTTCAGTCTGTGAAGTAAGAATGTCAAGGAACAATTGTTTCTTCATTCCTGTGAATGTAGTCTTGTGTTCTCAAAGGTCAGCGCCTGTGAACACATCATGATTTCAAGTGGGTTCCTATGGCAATCGGGCCTTCTTAACTGAGGGAGTTTTGTGTCAGACAAGGGCTTCTAATTTTCATTGGCCAGTGAGTCTCATGCTTGCTTCCCACAAACGTAACCGTTTCTGTTTTTCCCTTTTTTGTTTCCATCCTTCTTGCTCCTCGCACAGGCCTGGAGCCAGAGGACCCTTCAGCAGGTACGGCTTTTCTTGCACACTTACTTTCTGTGTTTCGGGGCGCCGGAGACCCTTGAATTAGAGGGAAGCCAGCGGGTGTTACCTGTGAGTGATGGGGGTTTGTTTTTGTTTTTCTTGTCTCAGATGAGTGGAAACTTTCTTCCAGTGCTGATGCCAATGGCAACGCCCAGCCCTCCCCACTTGCTGCCAAGGGCTATAGAAGTGTACATCCCAGCCTTTCTGCTGACAAGCTCCAGGTAGGTGTTTGCCCACACATGGGGTGGAGACTCATTAGCAGTGCCTGGTCCCAAGTTTTACAGTCCAAATGTGTGCCTGCCAGCCAACGCAGCTGGATTGTGCAGTAGGGGCCCAGTCTTTCCTCATCTCTGGAATACCTTTCTTAGGAGGAGAGTTGGGGGTCAAAGGGAACAAGATTATGGGATGAAGCTGGTCTAGGTGTTGGAAATAGGCCTCCTGTTTTCCAGGCTTGATGCACATGAAGAGAGGTTCTGAAAGAAGGAATTCATCTAGCCTTCAACAGGCAGGGCAAAGTCTGAGCTTATTCTGAAGAAATTGTTTAGAGGCTATTATTCAGGGTAGTGCCTCTGGCGTTTATTCCACTAGCTTCCTAAAGTTGAGACTTGTAGGGTTTGAGCCACTGTATAGTGACGGGTTAGCATCAGGTATTTGTGGCCAGACCGTAAGTCCAGTAGCCCAAGAGCCTGGGGACAGAGGTCACAATGGCGGCACAGGCTGGATTCACAGTCCAGATCTGGTCTGCTATAGGAAACTCCCCATCTACAGCCATACCACCCTGAATGGGTGCGTCGTCATCTGATCTCCGAAGCTAAGTAGGGCTAGGCCTGGCTAGTGCTTGCATGGGAGACAGTCCTCTAAAGCCACACAGTTTGCGTAGGAATGGTTTTGCTTTGGTTGTTGCCCCCAGCTGTTTTTCTACTCTTTCTTTCTTCTCCTCCCTATGCTATTTTGGTAAAAGGAACAGATCCATCATTTCAGTGGCATATGGAGGATTGTTTATGAGGAGGAGCCATTTCCAGGGAACGGAACCATCTTCCTCATAGGAGGTGCTGCTGCTCAAAAGACCCCTGGCTGCTATGAGCCCGTGTGCTTCCTACTGAAAGGCTCCAAGCACATACAGGGAAATCTGATGGTCTTTTCCCCGGGTGCATAGCTGTCTCCCTCGGTCTGCAACTTGTCCCTCATCTGTCTTGTTGATGAGCAGCACCATTAAGCCTTTCTGCCTCCTGCCACAACTTACCTCCCCACTTTAGAGCCAGGCACTGTGGATAGGCCTGGCTTCCTGGATGTCACTTGTCTGTTAAATGGCTTGCCAGAATGTTCCCATTTCTGAAAGCTTTCTAGGTGTGTATAGTGTGTTGTCTGTGGTAGTAGCCCTTCCTCCACAGCTGTCTCAAGAGTGGGTACTGTTGCTCTACCCAGACTGGAACCCAGCCAGGGTCAAGTCAAAGCAGGCACATTGATGTACACTGTCTTTCACCATCAGTTGACTTAGACCAAAGGCTAATCCTCCAATGCCTCTTGGTTTTATGAACACACACACACACAAAAGCAAGGACCAGGTAGGGTTGTATTTCAGGAATGAAAGACTTGCCTAGTATATCCAAGGCCCAGCACCATATAAATAAATAAATATCACATGAGAGGTAAAGATGAGCCCTGTTAAACACATGTATTTAACATGACTTTATTATGCACTTGTACTCAGACCAGTGCACTGAACACTATCCTCAAGGAGCTCATAAGGGAGGCTTTATAATCAGGTGATCTTGCCACCAGCACATGTTAGGATCTGTTTGTTATTCAAGTTCACATTTCCTGTGCTGTCTTCAGGGAGACAGTCCGTTAGCTAACACAGGAATTTTACTCTGCACTTTCACTGTAAGATTTGCCACTTGAATATCAGGAACTTTATGTCCTGTACTACTTTGTAGTTTTATTTTCTGAAAGTAAACAGGACTTCTTAGCTGTGTAGTGCTTGCTACAATTACATACTGGCTTCAATAAAGGCAAGATATGCTGGGCAGCCTCTTGGTTTTGTTCCAGCCTCATGGAATTTATGATGGCTTTGTTGGCAGCACCTCTTCCTTTAAGGATTAAGATAAGGTCCAGAAGATGGGGGCGCTGGGTGGGGATCCTATGGCCTGCCTGCCTGGGCTTGCTGTCCCTCACCCCCACCCCCCAACCCCTGCTCCCAGGGCCAGGGGAACCACAGTGTCCCTTTCTGTGATGTCATCATTAGCAAGGTAGTCTCAGTAGACATGAGGCCTGGAAGTGTCTGGAACTTTATAGAGCCACTTTCTAAAACCACAATGAAGTTTCATTAGTGGGCAGCGGGCAGGTTAGGCTGCAGTCCTAAAACGGAAGCAAAAAAGCTACTTCTTTGTGTCCTTGCTCAGCCCAACCCCCTCCTTCTGTAGAGTTAGAAGAATCCCCAGGACAGGAAGTGTCCTTTGACTCTTGAGTATTGCGGACACCCTGGGGAAACTGTCCTCTCTGCAAGGTCACAACCCTAGGAAGGCTTGTGTCTGATGTCATGCAATCGTGGTAGCATACATGGCCACGGCTGAAATAAGTTAAACTCATCACAGCAGATTTCTATCTTTGGACAAGAGGAGATCACACGCAGGACACTCTGACGCAAAGTGGAAGTGAACCTGAGCCCGTAGCAAAATGGTTTCTGCTTGCCGCTCGTCAGTCCTGTCAGCTTACCTGAAAGCCCCAGTGGTGGTGGCTAGTTCAGACGGCATTAGACTACAAAGTCTGCAAAGTGTTGTAGCGTTCAGTCCAAGGTCGCCAGCCTGAAGAGCTAATGTGACAGTCTTTGCTCTTGTTATATACTAGAGGGGCTCTTTGTTGTGGACTCGGGGCTGGTCCAAATGGCCGCACTCCACTGGCACTATTGTGGATGCACTGGGACAAGACTCCGATCTGCCTAATGGAGAATGTTCAAATAGTCGCCTCTCTATTCAGACTAGCTGTCATTTCGAACTTGTGTTTAAGGTGTTGGTTCTCACCTAGTCCCCTTTCTAATGTCCCTTCCCTTTAGCACACATCTTCTAAAGAGTATAAAAATAAGATGAAAACCTGCCTCCGTATAGGCAGTTTGTGTTGCTTGCTTAGGACTGTGCAGATGCGCTCATCTGTATGCGTACATACAAAGACAAAAGAAGGTTGTCAGGCGCTTTGCTCACTTGTTGTCTGTCTCACTCCCTTGAGACAGGGCTCTTCACTGAATCACAGCTTGCCGTTTCAGCCAGGCCAGCTGGCCAATGAACTCTGGGGGTCCTCCTGTCTCTGCATCCCATTGTTAGGGTTACAGGAATGCACAGTTGTGCCAAGCCTTTTCTTTGGGTCCCGGGGATTCAAACTCGGGTCCTCAAGCTTGCCCAGCAAGCACTCTTACTCAGTGGGGCCATCTTCCCAGTTCCTTCCTAGTTTTCGGGCACAGCACAGCTGGTGACGTGTTCACCAACTTCTGATCTCTCAGACATGTGCAGTTAGAGGATGGTTCTGGTTTGGCTCTCATGCTGAAATCTGAAGATCAGGGCCAGTGAGCAAAGTCTGGGAGCATTGGTGCTGCTCCTCCGGGGATGGGGGTGGAGGTTAGTTCCCAAGTGAGCCGACCAGCCTGGAGAGTCAGCCGGCCTCCTGTCCCTCTGCCCACTGAGTCCCATGGAAGAAAGCTGTTGAGCACAGAGGGAAGACCTATGAATTTGAACTCTGTAACTTTGAGCCTGTTACCAGAGCTTTGTTCACGTGCGGTGGCTAAGGTTGATCCCCCACCTCCCACCCCCAAGTATAGAAACAGTTGCCTGTGCATGATGGAGGACTGGCTGAGTAAACCAGACTCAGACCGGCCCATAGGGTAATTACATGCTCATGTGCCTTAGAAATGGGAGACTACATGGTTTTACTCTCACGATTGTCTCCCACGCCCTTTTGTTTGTAGTTCTGGGGCTTGAACGCAGAGCCTTATACGTGTTAGGCAGTCTGAGCTGTATTCTTCAGCTACATTTTCAGTGATTAATTGTATGAGGTTGTTTCTTCTGAGGAAAGAGCACACATGGACCCAGGAGTCCTTAACGCCCCCCCCCCCTTAAGTGAACTTTGTATGCTTGCAGAATCAGAGCTGAGCCAGGGTCAAGGAAGGCATCTGCTCCTGGGAACACACTCCTAAGAGGGCCTTCCAATCCTCCTTTCCTTCCCGGGAAAGAATTAAAGTAACTGACAAGCCTAGTGAAATTCAACTTTCAAAGCTAAAGGCTTCAACAGCAGGAGTCTTAAGGAAAGGGAGCTCAACTCAGGAGCTTCCTCCACTGGGAGCTGAACCTTTGAACACTTCCTGGAGTCAGGGGTCCATAAAGATGCAACTAGACACGTAGATGTTGGAGCTGGCTCGGCTTCCCTGCCTGGTGAGTCAGGCCAGCACTGCAGGTAAGCGTGAGTCAGTCCTTGAAGCTGACCAGACAGCTCTGGGCGCAAGAAGGATTTGCCTAAAAGCCTGTCAGGAGTTGTTTTGTCTTTTATCATGCTGTGCCGCTGTTTCTAATGGTCCATCTCTCCATTCTCCCCTCCTCTTCCTCTCTCCCTGTCCTGATGTCATGTCTTGAAACCACTACTAAAGGCTCTGTCTCCCCCACACCTTCCTTCCCCTCAAGAGGACCGCTTTGCATGGCAGCCCCCCACTATCCACCGCAACTACAAGGGCTCCCTCTACATGAGCTCACCCAAGCCTTACATCCCACCCAGCACCATCAGCCAGCAGAAGCCCTCACTGCCTCTGCCCATCTCTGTTCCCCTGGCAGCTAGGTTGGCTCCCAGAGGTGCAGCGTGTCCTGGTTCATTGCTTTTGGGGTCTGTGGTCCTCAGTGCTTCCTCTCAACCCCAGCAACACTATGTAGCCTCCAGATTAGTGTACAGTAAGAATATGGGCGCTAACCCACGTCATGAGGCCACAGGGAATAAACAGGTCAGCAGCTTATATGTCCCCTGTTTATCCAATAACGTTTGCCGGGCAACATCGGAAAACTACTCTCCTATTGCACGTGACTCGGCCAAAGACACTCCCTCAGAGGCTGCAGGCACCCAGGCACCAGCTCCCAGCCTTGTCCCTGGCACAGCCACAGCCACAGCCAGCACAGGAAAACCACCCCCTGCTCCTCCTCCTCCTGACCCTCCCAAGCTATTCTTTGACAACCACAAAGGCAAAGATGCTGGTAACCGTGGTGAGAATCCCACACTGGGGACTTGGGCCTCGTTCCCAGATGCAGAGAGGCCTCCCGTGCTAGGCCCCCAGGTTACCTCTGATCCCGAAAACCAGAAGAACAAAGAAACTTACCTTTTGCAGCCGTGTTGTCCAGCCAAGGCAAGAAACTAGGAACGTCTGTGTGTCTTCTAAGCTGTCTCTTTCGAAACCCAGTTCAAGCGGCTCGCGTGTTCTCTGGGCTTCCCCACCCTCCCTCTCCTCACCGCTGCTATGGCGCTGGAATCCTGAATTCTTCTATCTAAACCTCTCGGCATAGTGTCTTCTGTCTCTCTGTCTCTAGTCTGTAAATGTCTCAGTATGCCAGAGTGTGGAGTTCGTAGACTAATAATGTGGTGAGAATGTTTGCATCTTGCAATAAGGTGCTAAAGGAGACTGTACTTGCTCCCAAGCTTGCAGGCTCGGTGGCGGTTTTGTGGGGTTAAACACTGCCTGCTTGCCTGCCCAGTCTGTTCTGTTGCTTGTTCTCTTTCTCTCTCATAAAATGTTAAAGGGATTCAAAAATAGATGGACGGAAAGTGAACTTGGACGGGGCTCCCTCTGTGTCATAGAGTATCAGGAGGCCAGCTGGCCAGCACTGGCCAGCACTGACTGTCTCATGTACTCTGAGGAAAGGGCATTGATTAAATTGTTCTTAAAGTGCATTACTGCATGTCCACACGCAACTGTTTAAATGTGGAGTTCCTGACTCTCTGCCGTCCCCTTGGCGTAACGACCCCTTATTTCCCACAGGATGTCACCTCCTCCAGCCCAGCCCCGTCTGAGGTAATAGTTGTCCCTCTCTACCTGGTTAATACTGACAGAGGGCAAGAAGGCACTGCCAGAACTCCAGCATCTCTGGGGCCACTTGGCTGCGTCCACACTACCCCGGCGACCACCCCTGCTGCCTCACCTCTGACCTTCCCGACACTAGACGATTTCATTCCCCCTCATCTGCAGAGGCGGCCCCAGCACAGCCAACCAGCCAGTGCTTGTGGCTCCCTCTCCCCTGCTAGCCAGACGCCACCACCCTCACCACCACCTCCGCTGGTCCCTCCCATACCGGAGGACCTCCACAGAGGCTTGGAGCCTGACCTCCCGGGAGCTGTCTCAAGTACCGTAAGCTTGCTGGACCCCCTTCCCCACGGCTTCCCTGAATGTCTGCTTCTGGCAGTAAAACCCTCCCTTTCTCACTGAAGTACTAAGTTCCGAGGAGTCCTTGGCCACTATGCTTGCGTGATGGCTGGACCTGTGTTTGCTGTCCCCGAGAGCATGTCTCCCACGTGCATCCTGTGGGCCGCCTGTGGCTGCTCTTGCCTTTCAAGAACCTTCTCTCCTGTGCTCTGTTGGAAATGCACGTCTCCCCATGGAACTCTGCCTTCCTTTTGAGCAGCATCTGTGGCCTTTACCTCACCTGATCCTGATCTTCGTAGGCCCAGAAGATGTAGCGTGGAGGGCTGAGGAAAACTGTGAGGTCCTGAGGAAAGCCATGGGCAGGTGTGACACTAGGTGTGACACTAGGAAATGAGGGAGCAGAGAGGTCGTGGGGAGGAAAAGTTTCACTCTGTGGCTGACTGGCTGATTTCATATAGCGAACTTTTTTTTAACAGATGTGCAGAGACTGGGGTTAAAGAGAGAGAGGCAGAGGGGCAGAGAGTCGGGTTTAATTGAGTAAATGGATCTAAAAACCTTTGTGTTAAGGCTTTCTCAAAAGATATAATTGCTAGGGACCCTGAGGAGGAGGCCACTGTGCTTTTGGTGGCAAACTTGTATGTCAGGAATTGTGGGAACTTAGAAAGTCCTGGCTGTTGAGTGAGTCTCTTCACAGACAGTCCTGCTGCTGCCGGGATGGTGTGTTTCTCCCTCCCCAGGAGCCCAGAATGAAGGACTCTGAATGGATGTCATCATGATTGGTAATGTGAGGACACTCTTAGGATTTAGTGGGGCTGCATGCGTAGTGCCAGTCCCATGAGAGGAACTCAGGGGTCAGCGTAGGGGAAGTGGCAGCTCACTGTGTTGCTGAGGACTTGCCCTAGTGAACAGAGAAGCAGTAAAAGTAACTGGTTAGTTAGTGATGGCGTCATTCCTACCATGTTCCAAACAGGTAGGTCTCACAGGTACGACAAGCCAGGGCCCCTGCTCTCAAGTGATCTGAAGCAGTGGCAGAGTCCATCGGATCAAGAGCAAGGGACGGCTACTTTATAGATCATGAGTTTGATTGAGTGGGTGTGGGAAGGGGCTGGGGCCACTTACTTGGTTGCAGATATCCAAGAGGTTTTGATGTTGGGGCCATAAATACCACTTTTGGATGTACAGTGAGCCGAGTAGCATGTGTTTTGCTGATGGAACTAAACATTTGCGAGCATCCTTTGTTGGAAGAAGCGTGCCCATGAAACTAGCCTAAACGGCTTGTTTTGCTGAATCGAGTCAGAGAACAGGAAGGGAAACTTCTTATTCGGCTTAGTAGGGAAATTGTTGTGAGGTGTCAGGCACACTAAAGCTTGAAACTGTTATGTCGTGGGCAGAGCATCTTCTCAGATCTCTAGAAGGAGCCCAGTGAGGTTAGACCAGGACCAGGCCAAATGTAACCATGAGTCTGGATCTCCTACTTTTGGGCTTTGCAGTTCATCTCTGCTGAAGACTGATGTACTTCATGCCTCTTAGCTGAACCTCCAGGTGAATTAGAAAGGCGTTTTGGTTTAGGATATATAGATTGCGTGCCAGTGTGTTTTTGTGTGCAGCAAGCAGAACAGATCTTACCAGATGCACTCAGATGATGCCGTAAGCCGTTCTGGTGTGTACCTGCTGCTGAGCATTTGCTTAGCTCTAAGTTTGCATATTGACTTAATTTTTTTGTGTGCCAGGACAGATTAGTTGGGAGAGTGTACAAAGTTTATCCAGCTAGCCCAACTGGTCTGGAGTAGACTTTCCAGAAGTTGATTTAATAGTGTTTACTTTGGCTTCAAGGAATAGAGTAAGAGATTAAAAGCAGACAGATTGATTCCTGCTCCGGATGCCCCTGTGGGTGGCATCCAGGTCCTAAGTCGAGACAAATCCCTCAAGCCTTGGAAAAAGGTCTTTCTCATAAAATTGAGCTCGTAGAAGTGGCTATCCAGGGAACATCTAAAAGAGCTCAACCAAGGTATTGGTGCAAAGGCCCTACTGTGTGTGTCAAGAGCTGTCCAGGGTTCTGATACTCACACCTCTCCTGATGAGTGTGCATTCTGTTGCCACAAAGGTTAGCTCCCCCACCCGCACCCCACGTACATAGTTCCTGTCACTTACATAGTGTTTTTCTGAGCACCTGTTATTTTCAGGGCACATGTTATGCGGTGGCAGTAGAGGGAGATACGTACGTGGTCCTTGTCTTGCAGGTGTATGCTCAGTGCCTGATCTCTGAGCACAACTATTTAAAAAATAGCTATCAAAATCTTGCTCTTAAAGTCCTTTAAGAATGCCACTGATGTAGGCATGGTGGTGCATGACTTTAATCCCAGTACTCTGGGAGACAGAGACAGGTGGGTCTCTGTGAGTTCAAGGACAGCTGGGTCTACAGAGGGAATTTCAGGCTAGCCTGAGCTATATAGTGAGACCTTATCTTTAAAAAATGAAAAAGAAAGCTATGCTGGGCCTTGCCTAGCATGGGCTCAGCCCTAAGTTCAGTCCCCAGAACTGGGGCATGAAGATTGCCATCTTTGCTTTATGGTTTGAAAGATATAAAGCACAAAACTTTGCAGAACTTCTAAGTGTGGTGGAAGATGCTGTTTTTTTTTTTTTTTTTTTTTTTTTTTTTCATTTGTTTCAGGGTCCTGTTTTTCATGGTTCAAAAGACCGGCACCATCAGATTGTCAAAGTATTAGGAATTTGTTGATATTCCTGGTGGGGGGGCCTCAGGTTTTTAAGTCAAGATTCAAGGGTTTTTGTGGTTCTGACATGGGAGTGAGGAACCGTTCCCGCAGGGTAGGATCCTGCTCAGCCACTGAATTCACTCAGTGGAGTCCAGAGTCACTTCCCATTACAAAAGGGGTCCTCTAGTTCTTCTTGACACCCCTATCGGGTGCCCAAACCTCCCTGACTTTTCCCACTGACACAAGCTCTCATTCTCAGATCGCATTTGGAACTGCATGAGTTTTGCATGTTACTCTATTTCGATTTGAATTTGCTTTGGCAGTAACCAGATTGACACACAGTTATCAGTAGGTGAAAATAGTGGATGATACTGAGACTCCGAGCAACGTTTACTTACCTTCCTTCTCTCACCCCTTACTAATACCCACAAGGAAAATACATTTCCAGACTAAGTCCCTAACTGGAATTGACTCATTGGTCCCATTTAAGGGTCTTTGTCTTCCCTCTTCTTAATAAGTCTTAACTCTAGATGTCTTGTGTTTACATTCCTTTTAAATGTTTTGTTTTTCAGGGCAGTCCTTTACTAAACGAAGTTTCTTCTTCCCATATTGAAACTGATTCTCAAGCCTTCCCTGCGACCAGCAAACCGTCCTCGGCCTACCCCTCCACCACAATCGTCAATCCCACCATAGTGCTCTTGCAGCACAACCGAGGTAAGGCAGCCTCCTGCCGGGCGCTGGAGTCAGCAGCTCCAGTCCGTGATGGCTGAGGCAAGGAATCCCTCCTTCCAAAAAACCGACCAACCAACCAAACAAACAAAACGTTTCGCCAACCCCACCCCAGGCCATCTGCCCGGTTTCCCTGTAGGTCTCACGAGGTCGATCCTACCAGGGAGACAGAGGCCCCTGATCTGAAAATGATGTCAGGGTTCTAGATAAACCGGGCCGGTTCAAATTCACGTGCTGTAGCTTGCCTGTTCATGGTTATCTGCAAACAGTTAGGGCGCAAAAGTGGAAGCTTGTGTCTCTCGGTTCTTCGTCATGTGATTTGTAATGATGCTTCACCCAAAGCAGGTGGCTACAGCATGTCTCTTAAGTGACGTCATAAATGACTGACTTGCTCAAAGTAATAAGTTTCTAGAAAGTGCAGGTTTGAATGCTAAATCTCAAAAAAAAAAAAGGAACCACTTGATAGAGATGGTCTACGGGGTAAAGCATGTTTCTGTGCCTCTGTGACAGGCTTCGAGACTTCCTCCTGGTGAATGGCTACCTTCCCCTCTTCTAACAGCAAATTCGGCGGCATCCTCTATGAAAGAGACCCATGTGTCTGTTTGCCCTGGTTCCACATGGCCCAGACAGCCCTGCTTAGGGGTTCTGTTTGCTTCCCATAGTTGGTCCTGTTGCATCCCCCAAAAGGACCTTGGGGTCGGTAAAACTCAAGAGCTTTGAAGTAGTCCTTGTGTGTATCTTCCCTTCTGCTTTAAAATTCAGGCGATGATTCTAAATTCCAGCTTTCCCCTTTTGGAATTGCATAGAGGAATACACTTTGCATTTATAAAAGTCCTTTTGCAGCATGAAATGGGGGACATTTTCAGGCCGCCTCCCAGGAGCGGGCACCCCTCTGCTTCTTGAAGGGCTGTGCCCTGTCTGCAGCTCAGAGCTTGGTTCCAAGTCCTCTTTTCTTGACACCCTCCCCGCCCACTTTATCGCCTCCTCCCCTTCCCTGCTCCTCCCTTAGAGGAGATGGGCTAGCATCTAATTTCCATTGCTTTCTATAACGAAGAGAGGCTTCTCTTTCCTGCTTCTAACTGGAACATAGATGCATAAAACATTTTCTCTTGTTTAAAATGTGTTCACTCAAATCTGAAATGTGTTGCTTTAGTGGTTTCAGGTTTTTTCCTCCCTCCCTCTGTGACCCTGGTGTTCTTCCAAAGAACAGAAGGGTCCTACATCTAAGTGCCCATTCTCCTTCTAGTGCTGCCATCCTCCCTGGCAGCAGCTTTCTTCGCCAGTCAGCGTCTGTCATGCAGAACAAAGAAAAATGCAGGGAAAAGCAATAGCTTCTCTGTGAACTTCTTCATGACTCATTATCCTAAAAAGCAAGTTAGTTCCCAGAAAGAAAGGCAGTTTCTTAAAAAATGGGATTTATTCCCAAGGCAACTTGGTTGTTTTTTTTGGGAAATGCCAAGCGTAACGTTAGCTATTTTTGCCAAGTCCCTTTGACAGCACCTACAAGGATGTTTCCAGGCACCAAAATGCCTGAGTCCCCTCTTTGTTTCTTCCTTGGATAAGTGAAAATTTCTTATTCATCAAAAAGTACTTTTGGTTCCTGCTTTTCTCTTGACCAAGTTCTGCCTTTTGGTTTAAAAATTAGAATTGTCCAGAGCGAGGCACATACTTCAGGAAAGTATGTGAGTGGTGATGCTACAGGGCAGTTTTACTTTTTACTTAGCTAGTGGTTCATCCCAGGTAGGACAGGAAAGGTAGGGACAAATGAAAGAAACTGTGTGTCAGTGAGGTTTGGTTTAAGTGTTTTTGGCACTGTTGTGGAATGTACCCAGCCTGGTATCTCTGCTTCCCCTCATAGAACAGTTTCTTAAGTATGGCAGAGTTTCCTCAGTGGTGATAACATTACTCTAGATCTGAAATTCTGGTTTAGTCATCATTTAAAAGAAGTTCCTTTTTTTTTTTTTTTCCCCTGTCTAGACTGTCACAGGGCACAGTTTGGCAATGATTCTGTCCCCCCTGCCCCAGCTAGTCTCCTGCCACTAGGGACAAACAGGCTCGGAACCTCTGGCCTGGCTCTGGCAGCTGTGAACGGCTCTGTCCCTTTGCCACTCTATCTTGAGCTTTCAGGCCATTGTGTTCAGACCATCACTCACCCTCAGTCAGGGTCACAGGGATTCAGCTCAGAAAACACACAGCGCTGAAAGAGACACGTGGTCCCCCCCTGGACAGGCCCTTTCAGCTGTGTGTTGGATCCCGAGAGTCTGGTTAGTTTGCAGTTCGGATTCAGGAGCTCTGGGACTGGGGTAGCGGAACAAGGTTCCAGAGTTTTAGGAGGTTTGCCATTGTGGTTGGCTGCGGACCTTGGACAGCAGAGACCTATATGGTTCCCAGACATGTCTGTGGACAGGAACGGTTGGAGTGTCACTCCAGTGCTGGGGACCGGAAAATAGCTACCACTGTCCCTGTGGCGTCCTGTGAAAGACTAGCCGTTTAACCTTCAAAGCAGAAGCAACATTTGCTTACATTTGCTTCGGCTGGCAAAGGAGAGCCCTGCTGGCACCCTGATGAGAAGAGTGTGGCACCAACAAATCCCTTTAGATACCAGAGCACTGTAACATCACAGATGAGGAAACTGAGGCCAAGAAGTTACTCGATTGGTCATTGTTATCTGGCAAGTTGCCAGCAGAGCCGAGCCTGGAACTCCACTGGGCCGAGCCTGGAACTCCACTGGGCCTCCGAGGTGCAGCTGCTGTGAGTCCCATGCATGAAGCTGAGGTGGACAGCTGCCGTGTCCATTGGCCTTGAGCTCCCACACTACTCTGTTTGCTTCTTCCCCATATGGAATCTAGCGACAGGATAGGAATGTGGCCCCCAGGGACAGTGACAGTGCGCATGGGCCGGCACGGTCTATTTTTATCTCTCTGGTTGCTTGATATTTAGCAGCTATAGAAGGTAAAGGCTACTTCTGTGCTTATCGAATAGTGAGTGCACACAGGCTGCTGACAACAAGACCTTGGCCTCCCCTCCATGCGATGACCCAGGAGAGTGAGCAGCTGCACTAAGGACAGCGAGGATTAGGTCACAAGGGTTGGAAAGAACCATAGACTATGAGCTGCACATTTTGGTTCCAGAACCAGATGTTTTTCAGTGTAATCTTGGGTAATCTAAGCCCCTTATCTGAGTGAGGTCACTAAGCTAATGCTGGTTATTTTTAGAATTTCTCTATTACCCTGGTGCAGGCAGATGTTTAGTGACTAAGCTATAGTTCCAAGGATACTCATTGAGGAAAATGGCTCTACCTAAAGGCCGAGGCTGTTGCTAAGAGTTCAAGCGCCTGATGAAAAGGCTCTTGCAGCAGGGCTGGCGTTTGGCAAGCTTAGGAGATGGCACTTGCCATGTCTCTTGACTCTCAGCATAGCTCCACCAGAGGATACCCAGTCTGGGAAGTTAAGCGGTCCATGTGAACCCAGAGGGGATGGAAGGGTCACGAGTGATAAGATCACCTGGAGGGGGCTGGAGAGATAGCTCAGCGGTTAAGAGCACTGACTGCTCTTCCGAAGGACCCGGGTTCAATTCCCAGCACGTACATGGCAGCTCACAACTGTCTATAACTCCAAGATCTGACAGCCTCACACAGACATGCATACAGACAAAACACCAATGCACATAAAATAAAAATAAAATTTTAAAAATGTGAAAAAAAAAAAAAAGATCACCTGGAAACAAGATGGAAACTCCTAGAACACTTTGTTGGGCCCAAGTCCTGGTGCGGATCTATAGGTTGTGGATCTGGGGGACCTCTTGCCTGAATAATTGGACGTACATGGTGACCACTGCCTCAGCTGGGTGTGTATTTTAACATCCAAGCCTGGAAGACAGCAAGGACCAGAATATGAGGTCCTCATTAGCTATTCTGGGACTTTTCTGTTTCGCCACATGCTGTATAAATATCGCTTACGTTGTTGTGTTCTTTTCTTTCATCACAGAACAGCAAAAACGGCTCAGTAGTCTTTCAGGTAGGTGAGCAATCTTATTTATTTACCTGCTAACTTCCAGTACTGTTCAAGCTGGTGTCCAATCAGCGCAGTCTTCTGATTTTCCCTCTGCGTTGATTGGTGGACCACAGGGATAATGAAACAGGAATAGTTTCTCTATTCTGGAGCAGATAGATCCCATGACTCACAGTAGTAAGCGTGTCTTATGGAACTGTGGCATGTACCCAGGTGGCCAGACCACACTGTCTGTGCACAGACCAAAGGACCTTTTTCAGGCAACCTTCTGGGAGGCCTTTGAAGAGCTCTCTGCTGCTCTGTCTCTCTCCTTGGAGGAAATGAATCAAAGGTTGGGAAATGTGGGAAGTTCTTTCCTTTTTGGGTACAAAACCAAAACCAACCAACCAAACACACAAACAAACCCCAACAACAACAGCCAGGTGGATTAACCTGGGTGACAGGTCTGAGTGAGTGCCCCCCCGCCCTCGCAGACCCACACAGTGCTTGAAGCTTCCACTTGAACTTGAACTGGTGTCCATGTCTCCTGGAGACACACTTCAAGAGGGTCAGATTTAATAGACAAGGGTGGCCTTTGGGATCCCGAGCTGCCGATGCTTCCTTCCTGGCTGACCACACCTTTAGGCAAAGAGTAATCATCTAGCTCCACAGTGGTAGAGTGACCACAATATAGTCAGTTGTCAGGGACCAGTCCTAAGAGGATATGCAGGATGGGACAGTGCTGGAGTGGGGAGGGCTGAGATCCTGGGGGAACCCAGGGCTAGAAGTGTTCATCTGTCCCCTGCTGCTTCCAACCCTGGTTTTCGTACTTTAATTCTTTTCTGTAAAGAGAGAAAGTGGCCATGCCTTCTAAATTATTGTGAAGCTCATAGGAGAGTCTGCTAATGAGTGGCCATGCCCTGAGATTCATGCTAAAGGCTTCGTAGACCTGAGGCACGATCGTTTTCAGGTGCTTGCAATTGACTCTGGTCTGTTATCGAGTTCTACCTTTGTGCCTGGTGCCGAGTCAGCCTCTGGGGCTGCAGAAGGGAGCCGTGCTGCCCATTGGTAGCTAGTGGTGTGGTCTCATGGTTTGCTCCTGTTCTTTGCTTGTGGCCTCCTGGGAGATCTAATGAAGGCAGTTGATTCACCCTCCAGACAAATCAGTGTGTACACAGGGCACATGGAACAAAGGCTCATGAGCTCTAGCATTAGGAACCCCTGAGCCAGTGAGTCACTGAGGCCACAAGCTTTTAAGCAGCTGCTACATGGTTTCTGCATGACTTTAGCATATCACTGCCACTGCCCTTGTGATTTGGGCAGAGCCTGAGTGGGGAGGACATGGGGTTCTCACACCCTCTCAACTTTATCAGGACTTGGCTACAGGACCAGGACAGGCTGTGGTTAAGCTCAAGGTGCCCTTCACAGCCCTTCCTTGAACCGTCAGGTTCCAGCCCACTTCATACCAATGGCCACACACACACACACACACACACACACACACAGACACACATACACACACACACACACACACACACACACACACAGACACACATACACACACACGTACACACACACACACACACACACACACACACACACACACACACACACGGAGGAAGGGAGAGGAAGAAGAAGGAGACATTTTCATCCTGCCTTTGATAGCTTGAAAAGATTGGTGAAGTTGATGAAATTAATGTTAGGAGATCCAGAGTTTGGTTTCTGTCTCCCTTCATAGAACTGTTTGTCCCTGGGTAAGTGATTTCATTTCTCTTACCACAGTTTCCTCCTTCGGGAAATGGGGTGCTAACTCTTGCTCCTGTGGGGTACTAATTCTTGGCCCTGCCTTCAGTGCTGTTTTGTATGGCTGAAATGAGGAGGAAGCTGTCCACACTGGAAAGAGCCGTGTTTGCGGGCAGGCTTCTCCACCGTGCACGCAGGCTTAGCTCATGATGCCCTTGCACTCTGTGAGTCTGAGAACAGGTCATAGTGTCCAGGAACTTCCCAGAGTGGCATTTACTGACCTCTGCTTTAGAGCAAGTGAGCATCCACCCCTCAGCTGTAGGTCTGAGACTCAAGGGCTGCCAGCCTCATTCTCTTCAGCAAAGTCACAGCAAGCCCCTGAGGGCTTAGCACTCAGTGAGAGTGTTAGGCTTTCCGCTGCTATCATCAAGGGCCTGCAGTACAGCTCGAGGGAGGTTTTAGGGAATTCGTCATGGCAGAGAGGGCCTGATGGAGCTCTTCATGCCCTAGTGAATAGGAAGCAGCAAGACAGCAACAGGAAGGGGCCAGGACAGGATGATGCCCTAGTGATGGGCTTCCCTCAAGCAGCCTTCAGCTTCCATATCCTCATAATTTAGTCATCTCTGAAAATGCCCTCCCTGACATACGTACCCAGAGACAAGCTTCACTAGCGCCCTAGGTGTTTCTTAGTCTGTTGAGTAGACAGTGAAGACGAGCCATCATGGAGACTTATCTGGGGGTCGAGCCTGCGTGCTGTTTGGCCTTGTGTGGTTTGTGGTCCCCTTGATAAGAGCATGAGGAACGATACAGGGTGTAGAGAGATCACCACCCTTCCCTCAGGGAAATATAGTCATTGCTTTAGACTGTCACAAAGCTTTGGATATATGGCAAAAAGTGCCCCACCTCCTTTTGGAGTTTGTCATTATCATTTAGTGATTCAAGACTTAAAAAAAAAAAGATTTATTTATTTTTACTTTACATGTATGAGTGTTAGTATATCTGTGGGTGTATGAGTCCTGTGTATGTGTGCTTTGGTGCTCCTGGAGGCTAAATGTCAGCAGTGAATCTCTTCTTGGAACTGGAGTTAAAGGTGGTTGTGAGCTACCACGTGGGTGCTGGGTCCTCTGCAAGAGCAGCAAGTACTCTTAACCACAGAGAGCCATCTCTCCGTCCTCCAACTCAAGGCCTTTTGAAGCACACCGTAAAATTAGAAACACCTGAGAACACGATAGAAAGGCCCAGAAGGTGTGATGTGCATGCAAGGGGTTGCCCTGCCTTATGTGGAACAGTTACGTGTCTCTTCAGATTTCTACCATATCAACTAACATTTCTTCTTTGGGGTCTGA
Source organism: Acomys russatus (assembly GCF_903995435.1). Classification (NCBI taxonomy): domain Eukaryota; kingdom Metazoa; phylum Chordata; class Mammalia; order Rodentia; family Muridae; genus Acomys; species Acomys russatus. The sequence continues at coordinate 59,224,312 of NC_067141.1, read as the reverse complement.
GCTGTCTAAATACCAGACTGTCATTATCCTAAGCTTCTAAAGTTTAAAGAAAGGGTGTGGGGAGGCTGATTTTTATAGATCAAAGTAAGTAGAAAATCCATGGATTGAGTGTTGCAATTGTTAGAATCACTTGCCCTAATCATTTTTTTTTTTTTTAAAGAATCATTTGGCCCAGAAACATTGTCCACATGTCTATGATCATCATCTCGTAGGACCTACAAACCAAGCAAGGTGGAGTTTGCAGTTAGCTCATAGGCCCCTCTTTGGTTTCAGTTGGAGAAGGCGTTTCCGGGTGGGAGGATAATGTTCAGAGACCCAAGTCAAGAGCAGACTAGTAGCTCAGAACCCTCTTGCGTTCTGAGTTTTCTGATGTGTGTTGGAATTTCCTCAGAAATCCTTGGAAGACATTCCAGCCTGACGTCCTTGGGGGCTTGTGGCGGTGATGTGGGGATCAGGTTTTCTGAAGCCCTGTCTAGGTTCACAAGGATATTTAGAACCCATTCCGCCGTCATAGATGGAGAACGGCGTTGGGAAGCTTATCTGAAGTCAGGGCAGAGCGAGTCTGTTGAGCACACTGAATGTTATAAAACCTTAGTGTGCAGGCTTCACTGTTCCTCAGCCCCTCAGCCACTCCTTCACACGTGGACACCTCTGACTCCAGCTTTGCATGGAACCCCAGATCCCGCCTTCCTGCCAAAGTATGTTCCCCAGCCAGCACTTTGCACTTCTTCTCAGTCAGGAAGTAAATTACTAATTGCGGGAGGGTCAGGGGAGAGGCAAGCTTTAGTCCTCACTGGTGAGACTTGAGGCTCCTTCAGCTTAAGCCCCTTTGCCGTCCATCTTACCCTCCAGGTACCATCTGACATGCCTTCCTCTGTGCTGAGTTCATCTCTACTTCTTTTTCACACATTGTCCCTTTCTCCACAGTCTGGTGCCTGTCCTAATGGCCTTCCCGAAATTGCTCCCTCAGCGTCTTGTCAGCCCTTCCTGTTGCTCACATGGCTCCCACGTTGGCTGGGGCTTCTCTGCCTCTCTGCCTGTTTCTTTGGCAGCCTTCAGTGTGTGACTTCAGCCTAGACTCTGCTCTAGCTTCCTTCTACTGTAGAGATCTGCTGTCACTCTTGGGCTGGTGGCTGCAAAACTGCATCCTGCCAAAGCATCTCAGCTGGGTCCTGCGGTGTCTCCTGGATGTCTCTAAGGCTTTAAAAAAAAAAAAAAAAACATAGGGTCCTCTTGTCTTATTGAAGAGTTAATGGGATGCCAGGCACATAATTAAGTCAGAGTAGTGTGGGGTGGCTTATCACTGGTGATGATGTTCCGTATGCCAGGGACACCCTCAGTTTTCTTTTCATCTGGTTGGCTCCTCTTAGACATGTTGGCTCTGAATTCCACAGCTGAGCTGGGTGCTGACTTCTCTGTCAGCCCTCACTACTCTGCGTTCTCATTGTTGGCCCACGAGAGTTACAAGCCCCCTGCAGCCTAAGCCTCTGGGAGGCTCACCCACATGTCCACATGCAGAACACTAGGCATAGCACCTGAAGAGGGAACGCCTCTTCAGTAACTGGATGCTCTGGCTTGGGAAAGCAGACAGCAACTATAACATATGTATAATCTGTAGACATGCCTGGTATGTTTGTTGGCTCTTGGAGCACCCAGCAATATCTGGCTTTCTGAGCACCTTGGCTTATACCATCTCTGTAAGCTTGTCAATGTCATTCCCGTAGTTTTGAATGAGAAAATGAAAACATGGGAAAGTTAAGTGAGGAGAGTTCAGCGCTTCCTAAGACAAAAACAAAAACAAAAAAACCCAAAACTTTCCAGTAAGGCTTTACCACCTCCATAAGGTCTTACCTGTTCCCTTCCCTTCCCTGATGTCTATAGAACAATGTTCCTACCTCTGCAGTCTTCTCTTAAAGAGCCAGATAACAAATATTTGCTCCTTAGCAGCAGGCCAAGTGGTCACAGCTTACCCAACCCAGCCATGGTAACACACAAGCATCCATAAGTAATGTGTGGAGAAACCATCACAGCTGTTTTCCAGTAAAATTTTACTTATAAAAGCAAGTGGCGCCAATGGGCTGGACCCTGCTGACCCTTGCCCCACATGGGCCTAGTTCCCGTCAGGAGTTAGCAAATGCCCCTTTCCCCTAGCTGGATTGCTGGAGAGGTTTTTGCTTTGGAGTTTCAGCCTGTGTTTGCTTTTCGGTTCCAGATCCTGCCTCAGAGAGAAGAGTGGGTGAGCAGGACTCAGTGCCAACCGCGGCAGAACTCACCTCGCCCAGCAGGGCTGCTGAAAGGAGAGTGAAGGATGACAGTAGGCGGGTGGTGAAGAGCGCACAGGACCTAAGCAATGTGTCTATGGATGAAGTGGGCATCCCACTGCGGGTATGCATGGGGACCTTTGGGCTTCAACTTAAACAAGTATTAAGCAACTTAAACAAGGGAGATCCCCCTTGGAGGCCCAGTGGCTTGGAGAGGAGGGTTTTCTCTTTGTCACCAACACAAAGCACACCCCTCTGAGTGTAGGCAGACTTCTCAGTGTAGATGTAAGGTATTAATACGTCTCAAGAGAAAAGGAGCATCTGGGTGGAGCGGAGTTGAGGAACTTTTACGCGGCAGAGCAGTTGCTGGGCTTGGGCTGTGCGTGTTCCATGAGCAGGGCTATCTCTGTGCTGTGGAGCCCGCTCAGTGATTCCTGTTCCAGTTCAGGACATCCCCAGGAAAATGGGGCTGTGATCAGGGTTCAGGAAGAAGTTCCTTGCATGAGAGTTACCCCGTCATCCAAGATACACAGGACAAGGTAGCCAGGCAGAGGAGGCCCTCCAAGGCCTGCAGAACCAACAGGCCTCTTCCTGAATCCAGGTTTGGCAGTGGCCCTGAAGACCCTAAGGAGCTCAGGAAAGCCTGCTCTTTGCTTCTCCCTCCTTTCTTCGTGTCCATGAGGCCACTGGCTGCAGCATGTGTCTTTGGTTTTCATTTAGAAGGCAGATAGTTTTTATGTTCTTTTAGAGAGCAAATAAAAACAGCAGTAGGCTCAGCCTCGGAAGAACTCTGCTTTGGTCGTACATGATAACAGAAAGAGAACCGTTACTGCAGCTTCCTTTGCCGGACGTCATCTTCCATTTCTACCTGAGCGGTGGAAGCAGTTACTGTTTTTATGGGTTGCTGCACGGGTTATAGAGGCTTGAGTCCAAAATTGAGCCACCTGCTCTCCAGGGGTGTCCAGCAAGGGTGGCACATCATGGCAAGAGTGTATGTGAAAGCAGGTGTTCACACAGTATGCCGGGGAGCAGAGAGAACGTCTGGGTGGCACCCCAGGTTTCTGTGGAGAAGTCATCCCCAGACCTTCTACTAGGTCCCACCTCCTAAAGGGCCACAGCACCTCCTAGTGGCTGCCACTCTGGAGACTAGCCATTAACTATGTAGAACATGCATCCAACACAATGTTGCTAAGGCACTGACTGTGAGGGGTCATGCTACTTGCCCGGGATGTCACAGGGCGTGGGTGGCCGAGTGTCCCCACGGTTGTGTTAGCTGGCTCTTTTCTTTTTGATCCTCTCTACCTTGGGTTATGCACTTGCACTATTTAATTTCCCTATCTATAAAACGGAAGTCATACTGTTTTATCTTGCCACATTAGTTTATTTGCATCTTGGAAAAAAGGCCCAGCTCCAGCTGAGTGTGAAAGCTCAGGAATTGGGTGTCATATGGGTCCCCTTTAATGCATGCACTCTAAACCTGGCTTTGTGTAGGTTGACTTATACAGAGTGATCCAGTAGGGAGGGCTGGAGATAGCTTGTGGTAAGCAAGGACTTATTGTCTTATGATTCTGAGAGGGCCTAACTTTAGTTTCCTGAAGTCTCTGTGTGGAGAAGAGAGTGTCTCTAAAAGTGAAATTTTAAGCAAGAATGGAGACAGGGCTGGAGGGACAGTTCGGTGGCTAAGAGCACTTTCTGTTCCCGCAGAGGACTCAGCACCTACATGCTGGTTCTCAGGGCATCTGTTGGCCTCCGCTGACACTGCGTGCATATGATGCACACAGACACATGCAGGCAAAGCATTCCCATGCATAAACGAAAATAAGTGCATGTTTTTTTAAAAGAATGAAGCTTGGGCATATTTCAAGCCTGCCTTTGTCTGTTACATCCTAAGGCCAAATCTCATTTTTCAAAATCATATTTGAATCCCTTTATTATGTCCCTGCTTACTTTTGCCTTTAAAAATACCTAACACTGTGGCTGGGGATGTGTGTGGTAGAGTGTTTGCCTATCATGTGCAAGGCCCTGGGAATCTATTCTAGCACTTTCCTGTACATTTTGATCTTGTTGATCACAGGCCTTCTGAAATGTGCTCAGGTTTTCACTGTCTTTACCCTTTGCTTATGTTTTTCTCCAGAATACCGAGAGATCCAAAGACTGGTACAAAACCATGTTTAAACAGATCCACAAGCTGAACAGAGGTACCGATTTTCATTTGTAGAAGCCACGTGATGCTGTGGGGTT